>NW_026463965.1:0-67808 GCF_027475565.1 Acinonyx jubatus
ATAAACAGTGCACCTGGGCCTCATTCTAACCTCGATGATGGAAGCAAATTCTTCATATTTTAGAACCACTGCTGCTTTATAAAGAGAGAATGTGGGTCTTTTGCTCAACATGGCTTCAAAGGGTATCCATTGGAGTACTCCTGTAGCCAAAACCCACAAATGTTCTTGTGATTCAGAGCAAGCCAGCTTGTGAACACATTGTGTTAGTCAGGTTCTTCTAAACATGATCCAAACTCATCCTTCATGAAGGACTCTGGCCCTCAGTATATCAAGATACATGCCATTGCTTTATTACCCATCATGGTTGGTCATGTGGCCCATAAATAGTCCGTCCTTCAGGTTACAACCTCTGGCTTGCAAGTGACAAATGTGGAGCAGCCCTTGTGACCGTGGGACAGGTGAAACCAAAAGAGCCCTGGAATTTTGGTTTCAGGAAGACATAGACATCCAGAACCCTAGGGCACTGGAAGGGTTCCAGGCGAGAGCTGTTTGTGTGGAGGCTGGGCCAGATGTAGAAGAAAGGAGCTGACTTCTTTGCTGGGCCTAGAAGAAATGAAGTTATACATCTCCTTCCACATTGATCACATTCTCATTAGATGGAAATATTGAACACACTTTGATCCTGACTACAGCCATTCCCTCTCCCTTTCTGTGTTTCTATCTCCTCATTCACACATAGGAAACATGGAGCCATCTAGCACTCAGCTGACACCTCAGGGTAGGCCACAAACTCCCACTCTGCTCCTGTGCTTGGTGAAAGCTATCAGGTTCTGCTCTACAAAAGGAAAGCGTGCTTGGTGCTTGGCCTGCTGTGCTATGGAGGATGAAGGGGAGCCAGCTTGCCTCCCTGACCTGGATGATTGAGTTGCCTTCATTCTGAGAATGATACAGTTTGGCCAATGGCAGTACAAACAGGGAGAGGGTCAGCATTGGAAGAGGCCTTGCCAGGAATTAGGGAACCAAGTCCTTGTTGCAGATTCCTTTAACAAGACCCATCAGAACCCAATAGCTCCAGCTGAAAAACTGCTGCCTCCCTCAACTGATGGGAAAAGAGGCAGGGATAGACAAATCCAGAAATCACTGGCTCCTCAAGAAAGAATTCAGGCTTCTTGTTGACTGGGCTCCCAGGTATAGTACTGAATAGGTTTCCCTTGGCTTAAGCCCACAGGACTTTCTTATTCTGTATACAACCTGCTTGATAGGAGATTGACCTAGGTAATTCATTCTCAGTTTTCTCCAAATCTCATGTGTGATGAAGAACACTGACTGTCTCCACTGTCACCCTTTAGTCCTTTTGATGAAAGTTGGTTTGCACGGAAACTATTTCGAGACAGTATCTCAGAGTAGTATCCTCTTGTTTCAGCTTGGGGTTTTGGTGTTTACTTTTGATGGTGATTGAGGTACTGCATTGGACCCTTCTGAATTTGGTTTCAGAATGATGTGGTCCTCCCCAAACCCAGGGTGTGTGCAGGTGCCCAAGGAGAATACTTGTGAGTAGGCTAGACCAGAGGTTGGTGGTGGATACTGCCGGCTGTGTGGGACAAGTGGAAGGGAAGGTTGTGATCTCCTTCCTCGTTTTCCCCTGTGCCCATTTGAATGCACAGCTTTGACTCACTTTGTTGTCATTCCTCTCCCATTTCTGCCTTCTTAACGTTGTCTCAGTACACACAAGGAGACCCTGTGTCTGTCCCCTACACCACACAAGGTCCCAGTGTGGAGGGGAGTTTTGAAGCCTTTCTGAGAAAACACAGGGCTCTTAGATTTTGATATCCCAGAGGACAGGATATCCCTCTTCTTCCTGATCCCTTGGTGTTCATTAGGCTACCATATCATGGAAATGGGTAGACACATGATCCCCACCCCTAATGGGTGGAGCTACCCCCATTCAAAAGAACAGATAGTCTGTGCATGTGCAGCATATTCCAAAACTTGATCGGCACATGAAATGCCTTTTGAATAAATAGTGCACCAAGGCCCCATTCCCGTCTCTTGATTGTCACATGGAAGCACATTCTTCATATCTCAAAGACTCTGCTGCCCCTCTCAATGGATACGATGGGCAGAAGCACACCAGAAAACAACATTCCCCTCTATTTCTTGAGGGAGAATGTGGGCCTCTTGTTCACAGGGCTCCAGTGGGCATCCTTTTGAGCACTCCTGTAGCCAAAGCCCCCAAAAGGTTTTTGTGATTCCTGAGCTAGCCAGCTTGCGAATACATTGAGGTAGTCAGGTTCTTCTAAACAAGATCCATTCTCATCCTTCATGAAAAACTGTGGCTGTCGGTGTATCCAGTTTCATGGCATTGCTTTATTATCCATCGAGGTTCATCTCAGGGTCCAACCAAATTAGTGTTTCAGGTACTATCTGCAAATTGCAGATGAGGTTCAAAGGGAAGCAGCCCTTGTGACTGTGGGACACGGGGAGCCAAAGCAGCTCTGGTCTCTTGCTTTTAGGACTAGATGGACATCCAGAACCCTAGAGCATCAGAATCGGTCCATCTGAGATCTGTTTGTGAGGAAGCTGGGTGAGATGCATTAGCATGGAGCTGGCTTCATTGCTTGGCCCAGGGAAATGAAGATAAACATCTCCATTCCACATTGATTGCATTTCCATTGGGTGGAAATATTGAACACACTTTGGTCCTGGCTCTAGCCATTCCCTCTCCCTTCCTGTATTTCTCACTGCATCTTCATTCACCCTTAGGTGGCATGGAGCTGGCACTCACTCAGCAGGCACCCAGGAATGGGCACTGGGTTACCACTCAGTCTGATGCTCAGTGACAGCCATCTCCATCAGATATCCCAAAGGAGAATAGCCCTCCTATCTCTGAGCTTGGTGTGTGCTGTTTGTAGCAAGGGGGAGGGGGAGGGGATCCAGCTCACCTACTTGCTCTGCCTGATTGAGATGCCTTCCTTCTGAAAAGCAGACAGTTCACACTGGAGCAGTAGGCTACAAAAGTTGGTTAGCAGAAAAAGAGCCTTTTACAGGAAGAGGGCACCAAGGCCCCTCTCCACACTTTGGAGCCAGAGCTGGGGGCACTTCCCATCTACAGCACTATCACTGCTCACTCCATTCAATGACGGGAAAAGCAAGAGAAACAGACCAAGTCCTAGGGCCCTTAAGATCCTTCTGAAGGAAGAAGACAGGCCTGTAGATGACAGGGATTCCAGATGGAGACTCTAGAGGGCACTTTTCCCTAAGCCATCTGTTGTTTCTTATTCTTCCCATGGCCAGCCCAGTGCAGAGAACTAGTTCTGGGCACTCCTTTCTCCATAGAAATCACCTTCCAAGTTCTGCAGAGCTTTATCCCTCCTTATCCGCCTTGACACATCTCTGCTGTCTTGTGGAAACAAGGTTCTTCCTGCGATCCATTCAGAGTCAGTGTCTCAAGAGTTATTTCCTGTGTCTTCCACCTGGGACTCTGTTCCAGTCCTTCTGACTGAAAGAGAAGTTTTGCCATAGGGCTCCTTCTTCATTAATTCATTGGGTTTCAGAAGTATGCAGCCATTCAGAGGCTATGTTCTACCCTGGGCTCTTCCAATGCCCTAGACCTCTGAATGCCTGCATGGTTACAACATCAACTTGCCAGGGTCCTCTGGACAAATGTATCACATAGTCAAAGGATGAGATGACGGTGTCCAGCTAAACACCAACTATATTCCTCTGTGAGACTACATGGAATGGACCTCAGAGAGGTTCGAGTGCCAAATAGAGAAAAAAGGTGAAAATGGACCCACAGAAGGCCAGAGTTATTCACTAGGAATGAGAATGGGATCATGTGGAAAATAAAGTGACTTGTGTCATCTCCTTGCAAGCTGGCTCTCTCAGGAATAAGCAGGACATGTCGACTTTGGTGAAAGGAGCTCACTACAGGCTACAGCCAGAAGCCCTGTCTACAAAGGGTCTGCTCCCTGCACTGCTGGACCCTTCCCTGCTGGCGCAGCTGATGCACTTGGGGCGGGACTGATTTGCTACAAGCATCAAAGAGATGCAGGCCTTCCTGTGCAGTCAGGCGCCCCTTCAGGAACTAACAGCTGCCTGGGACACACATTACGTACGGCGCCTCATGAGAAAGGCTAGAAACCGTGTTCAGTTCTCATCAGGCTTCCAGCGGTGAACACGAGCCAGGGACTGCCATCCCCTCATCGGTCTGGGGGCAGACAGAATGGAAACCAGCAAGAGAACCCGAGGAAGACAGAAACGGCATTTAGCAGGAGCATCCTATACGGCTCATCACGTATGAAGACCTTCCAGAACGTTTATAAGCTGAAATTCTGCATCTGTGAAATACGTGAATCTTCTTTAGATGTTGTTTGTGCCTGAACAGCTTTTTAAAATTATACTTGGGGACAAATCGAGCATCTTTTAAAATAAATTCTATGAAGAGTTTTGAAAAAAAAAAAAAAGGCCTTCAGAAAAAGAGGGAAAGCCCTGGCTTTGGGTCTTTTTCTTGCCCTTTCCTATTAGCGACTGGGCTGCAGTGGTAAAGATGTGGCTGTTTGGGGCTCTTGGCTGATGGTTAAGTGGTTAGAACCCAGCCTAGAACCAATATTCACTTCAAAGTCCCATTGGGCACTAACCACAGCTTCAATAAGAGTGCACATGCATGAACAATATACTTTGCAAGATGAAGGCATCTTTGTCATCCAGGGGATTGAGGCCAGCTGGCTACACTTCCCTGCAATGACTCTAGCTGAGTAAACACCAAGCCCCCAATGACAGAGGGGCCTGCTTTTCTCTGGGATACCAGACACTGTCAATTGGCTCAGGAACGGACTGGGAACTCCACGCCAATGTTTGGACCTGGACCGTGTACCTGACACAGACCTATGGATCCTGGAAAGTTCTAATGTAAACAGGGTATATTTTTCTGAGGCTCTTACTCTGTAAGGCTCTCAGGTAAAAACTAGTTTGAAAAAAAAGAGCAATACAATGCAAATACGCAACCTGAGGACCAAAGCTCTTCAGCACAGAAGGGAATGGGCTTAGAATTCAGTGCCTATTCCTATCTCCTGGCAGGCTGGCTGTCTCGGGGGTAAGAAAGACCTGAGGGTCAGTGTAAAAGGAAAACTCCATTGGCTACACTCAAGAGGGAAATTCTGCAGGAGGTCTCTATTGTTCATTAACAAACAGGAAAAGCTGGATTTGGTGGTATTTCCTGTCCTTCCCATCAGGAAATAGAATCACCACTGATTTGGAGGTAAGGAGATCCTGCACCTAGCTGGTGATCAAGTGTTTGGAGCCTGGACGTGATGCAGTAGTTCTTGAAAGGGCCCTTTTGGTTCTGACTTAGTCCTGAAACCTAGTGTGCATGTTTGACTCAGAAGGAAGGCATGTCTATCCTTCAATGCACTTTACAAGAGCTGGCCAAGCACCAAGCACTCAGGAACAAGAAGGCTATGCCTTCTTTGATTTGAAGTTACTGTTTGCTCTCACATAGCAAAGGACCAGAGTGGGAATTTAGCACCAATCTTTGGGCTCTGCTTGTGTGAAGTGAGTGGAAGTCCAATTGTCCCTGAATGTGACCAGCGATTTAGAAAATAGCAAATTGGTAGGAATGACTGCAAGGAGGGAGGGTCTACATTACAGATGGATATGGGGTAATGCTGGGCATGTATATCTAACTTCATTTCTCTTTGCTGCCTGTGTAAGGCCAGTGCCTCCCCAAATCTCTGGTACCTCCTACACACATCCATCCTTACCCAACTTGGCACCTTCATATGCCCTAGGCTTCTCATTGTGAACAGAGTTCTCATGGTAAGTTACAAGACTTCCTGTTGTCAGTCTATGCCAAAGTCACCAGGACTCAGCCAGAGTCCCCAGTTGAAAGTGGGTGATATTGCTCTGAAACTGATTCTGAGTCAACTCCACCAAAATCCTTGTTTGAAAAAAAAAGCAAGAGGGAAATAGAGGGCCAAAATGCTTCCTTACAAAGGAGAGCAAAATGAAGCTGACAAGGACGTGCATAACACAATCTCCTGAGAAGCTGTTGTCTCTAGTAAGAAACACCTGTGGTCAGGGGCAAAGGGAAACAACCATTGCCTACACCTGGGTGACCATTTGTTAACAGGCCTGTTCTTTTCTTTCAGAAAGAGAAGGAAGGGGTACCTGGGTGGCTCAGTCAGTTAAGCGTCTGACTTCAGTTTAGGTCATGATCTCACAGTACGTGAGTTAGAGCCCCATGTCGGGCTCTGTGCTGACAGCTCCGAGCCTTGAGCCTGCTTCCAATTCTGTGTCTTCCTCTCTCTCTGTTTCTCCCTGCTCATGCTCTGTCTCTCTCTGTGTGTCTCAAAAATAAATAAAAACAATAAAAAAAGACAGAAAGAGAAGGAAGACTCCTGACCTAGGCCCCTTTGTATGCCCTACTGCTCAGGGAAGTGATTCACTGGTAACAGTTAGTGCTCCCAAGGGTGCTGTAAGATTTCTAACCAAGTCATGATGCAGCATTCCTTCTAAGGCTTCTTTGGGGCAAATTGTCCTGCAGTCTACTATGCATGCCTGACCCATCTGCCTTAGAGAATGAAGACAAGTCAATCAGTCAGGGGAGAGAGGCCATCTGGCTACCCTTCACAAAGATTACCTGGGTCAGGCAAGCAACAGGCACTCATAGGCTGGAAGGTGATTATACTTTGGGATAAAGGAACTGATTGCTCTCACACAGCACAGGACCAGAGTGGTATTTCATCAAAAATCCTGGATGTTGGTTATGTGCTGACAGACCAATTCCACCTGGTGGTGACCTAGTTATGAAAACAAACTAGATGGTAAGGGCTATAAAGAAGGCAAAGCTTCTACATTACAGAGGAGATTAGGATAAAGCTAGGAATTAAACATTTAACACAGTTTCTCCTTCAACCAGTAGTAAGGCCAGGTCCCTCCCAAACCCTGGCATTGCCTACACATGGACACTCTGCTGGACACCTTCAAGGGCCCTATGCCACCCATTATCCACACACTTCTGAAAGGCACATAATGAGGGGTCTTGTGTCCCAACTTTGCCAGAGATATCAGGACTTGGCCAGATTCCCCAACTTAAAGGAAAGGATATTTCTCTGAGACACTGGCTCTGAATGGCACCCAGGGAGAAATTACTTTGCAAACAGACAAAAGGTATTCATTTAAATGGAAAGGTGGAAGGCCAAAATGCTTCATTATTGATGACAATGGGACACAGGGTAGAATAAAGTGTCTATAAAGACAATTTCCTGGCAGGGTCCTGTCTAAGGAGTAAGAAACTCCTGGGGCAGAGACTAACTAAACCTCAAAAGAGAAACCTCCTGAAAGCCCAGTCTGCAAGAGGTCTGTATATTTCCTTCTGAAAGAGAGGGAAAACTTCTAACCTTGGCTTTTTCCCTGCTCTTCTGATTAGAGGATAGAGGCAGCAGGGATTCAGGGGTAATGGGTACATGCTCCAGTCTATTTCTCAAGTGTTTGCAACCATTCCTGTGGTGCATTAGGTTTTGAAGGGCCACTGTCTGCACTGACTAGGTCCTGGAACATACCTTGTATGTGTGGATCATGTGCTCTTGGGAATCTGAGGCCAGGCACTAAGTGCTCTCTGACAGCAAGACAATCTTTCCTGTGGGTTGTCAGAAAATAACTACTCTTGGTTAGCACAGAAGCAGTGTGAGAACTCACCAGCAATCCCTGGGAGCTCACTGGATTACTGACAGTCTCACTGGCCCACCCAGGCTGCAAATCAAGTCCTAGTTAGCAAATAGCAAAGGGATGGGAATTGCTCTATAACAGCCAAAGTTTCATTTTAGATAAGAATGGAAGAAAGCTGAGAGGGAAATGTGTCCCTTAATTTGCCCCTGCCCCATAAGTGAGGTCAACTGCCTCCCAACACCTTTGGCCTTAGTTCCACTCAAATATTCTGTGCTGGGTACTTTCCACTGACCTACATCTAATGTTGTGAATATTGATCTAGAAGGGTTGTTGCAGGGCTCCACTGGTCCAACGTATTCTACTGTCACAAGAACTCATTCAGAATCCCCAATAAAAGCAGAGGGAATTGCTATGACCTGGGGCCAGATTTGCCCATGTCAGATTCTAGTTTTAAAAAGAGTAAAAGTGGGCGCCTGGATGATTCAGTCACTTAAGCCTCTGACTCTTGGTTTGGGCTCAGGTCATGATCTCGCAGTTCATGAGTTCGAGTCCCATGACGGGCTTTGTTCTGACAGCTCGGCGCTTGGAGCCTGCTAGATTCTCTCTCTCTCATCTCTCTCTCTCTCATCTCTCTCTCTCTCTCAGCCCTTCCACCTGCTTGCACATTGTCTCTCTCTGTCTCTCTCTCAAAATTAAATAATTTTTTAATTTTTTTAACATTTTTATATTTATTTTTGAGACAGAGAGAGACAAAGCATGACAGGGAGGGCAGAGAGAGAGGAGACACAGATCTGAAACAGCCTCCAGGCTCTGAGCTGTCAGCACAGAGCCGACGCGGGCTCGAACTCACAGACGCGAGATCATGACCTGAGCTGAAGTCGACGCCTAACTGACTGAGCCACCAGGCGCCCTAAATAATTTTTTAATAAATTAAATAAATTTATTTTAAAAATTAAATAGAGAAGGAGGGGCTCCTGGGTGCTCAGTCTTAAGCATCGGATATCACAAGATCATGATATCATGTTTGCAAGTTGACCCCACATCAGTTCTCTCCTTTGAGCACAGAGACTGCATCTGTCCCTCTCTTTCTACCCCTCCCTTCCTGTACTCTGTCTCTCTCTCTTTCCCTTTCTCTCTCAATCTCTCTCTCTCTCAAATAATAATAATAATAATAAACACACAAAAAAAGACAAGGGTGGAAATAAATGCACAGAGGGACAGTGTTCCTATGAGAGTTGAGAATGGGATAAGTCTGAGGATGAAATGACAAATACAATCTCCTGGAAAGCTGACTCTCTCAGGAATAAGAAACACATGGGCTGGGGCAAAAGAAAACCACCACTGTATGCAGTGGGAGCCCTCATGGCAAGATGCTTGTATTGTTACTTGAGAAAGAGAAGGAAAGCTTTGGGAGTTCACTGTTTTCACTTCCCATCCTATCAGTGGATAGAGGTAGCCATGATTAAAGGGTAGTGGGTTTGTGCTGAAGTGTTTAGAACTGGGCTCTGGTGCAGTAGGTCTTGAATGGTCTCTTTCAGTGCTAAACAGGTTCTCGAGAATACTTGAGAGTTAAGCATCTTTAGCAGCCAGAGAGTGAGACAAGTTGCCTAAGAATCATTTCTTTGATCACCCAGCCAAACACCAAGTACTCCCAGGAAGGCAATCTTTCATTTGGAATATAAGAAACTGATTCCTCTTGGTTAGCACAGACCAGAGTCAGAGCTCATTAGGACTGGCTGGGAACTAGCTATGTGGGGGACAGTTTCATTAGCCTTGCCTGGGACCCAAGATATAGTTATCAATACAGCCAGGGAATTGGAATGGCTACACACAGGGCCCAAGCTTTTCATTTCAAATGAGAATGGGATAGAGCTGAGAATGAATGTCTAGCTCCATGTTCTTCTTGTCCCAGAAGTTAGAATAGCTCCTTCCTGATGCCTCGGACCCTCACCTCACAGAAGCATTCCTGCTGGGAATCTTGAAATGCCCTGGGCTTGTCTTTGTAAACAGAGTACTGAGAGGCCATTTTTGAGGGACCCTGCGGCCCAGCGTATCTCAGAGTGACAAGAACATGGCCAGACTCCCTAGTTAAACGTATAGGAAATGGTCTAAGACAGTGTGCCTAAATGGACAACAGGGAGAATTGAGCATGAAAAGGAGCAACAGTGTGGAGGAGAATACACAGAAGGCCAAAGTTCTTTATAAACAGAAGACAAGGAGATATAGCAAAAAAAATTAAGCGACTAACACAATCTCCTGTCAAGATGGTTGTCTGTGGAGTTAGAATCCTGTGTGGACTAGGACAAAGGGAAATTTCCTGCATTGTCCCTTCAGAAGGAGAGGGAAAGTTTATGGCATTGGATTTTTTTTTTTTTTGGTCATGTTCTTTGAGGTAGTCATACTACACTGCTGGCAGTTTCTGGATTGTGGCTGACCCTCAAGTATTTGGAAAGTGGTTCTGTTGCACTGACCCTTGAATGGGCTGTTTCTGCACATTCTGAAGGTCCTAAAGAATACTGAAAATAGGTGAACTGTCTGTTCTTCAGAATGCAGGTATATGTAGCAGCCAGTGTTTAGAGTTATGCTATCTAACTATTGCCATGCCAACTCCAGGCTTTCAAACACCACGTCACCAGTGACAGGGGGTCAGTAGATCCTTTTGTGTATCAGAAACTGAATGCATACAGTTAGCATGGGAAGAGAATGGGAACTTTCCAACAATCCCTGGTTTTTCACTGAGTTATTGTCAGGCCCACTGTGTCTGGTGGGAACCAAAATATAATAAGACAAGCACAAGGGATGGGGCACATTGGTGGCTGATTCGATTAAGTGGCTGACTCTTGATTTCAGCTCAGGTTATGATCTCATGGTTGTGAGGTCAAGCTCCACATCAGGCTTTGTGCTCACAACTTGGAGACTGCCTCTGATCTCCTGTCTCCCCTTTCTGCCCCTACCCCACTCAGGCTCGCTCTCTCTCTCTCTCTCACTCAAAAATGAGAAATGTCTAAAAACAGGTTTAAAAAAAGAGAGAGAAAGAAAACTGGTGATGGAATTGGAATGGACACATGAGAGCCAAAGTTCTTCCTTTCCTATGAGAAAGGGATCAAGCAGAGAATAAAGTGACTAGCATAACCTATCTGAAGCTGTCTGTCTTCAGAATTGGAAGCAAGTGTGCACTAGGGAACAGGGAAAACACCACTGGGTTTACCTGGAAGCCCAGTCCAGAGGAAACCTTCATCTGCATTTCAAATCAGAATGGGATACAACTGAAAATGTACTATATGGCTCAGTGTTTTCTTGTTGCAGAAGGAGGACTCCTCCTAACTCCTTCTCCTAATACCTCTGGGCCTGCCTATAGGCAAATGTTCCACGCTGGGCCCCTCAAATGTGCTAGGTCTCTTGATGTATGCATGGTTCTATAACACACGTTGTGGGAGGTCCCATAGCCCAAAGTATCCCAGAGTCCAGAGAACTTGGCCCTCAAATTAGCCTGCATTGGTCTGGCCCCAGATGCCTACCAGAGGAAACCTAGTTTGACAAAGAGACCAAAAATGGACATGGATATACAGAGGCCCAAAGTTCTTTCTTACAGAGGAGAATAGGATAAAGCAAAGGATAAAGTGACTAGCATAATCTCAAGTGTAAGACACACCAATGGTTTGGACCCAGGGAAGTGTCCATTGACTACACCTGAGACCCCACTGCAATAAATGTTAATCCAAAAGGTTGGTAAGCCAGGAATTCTTATGTCTATTGCCTTTTCTCCTGCCCTTTCCATCAAGTATAGATGCAATATTCCTTCAGTGACTCAAGGTCGGTCTCCCTGTGGACCTTCAAGTGTTTGGAACCAGGCAGGAGACTTTGCTTGGGCTCTTTCTGCACTGACCAGTATCTGGGAACAACCTGCCCATCTGGGAGCCTTCTGTTTTTTCAGCATGAAGGCAGCTCAATAAGCCCAGTGTGTAACATAATCAGGGTAAACATCCCCATGCCACCTTCAGCCTATCAAGCACCACATGTTCAGTCAAAGGAGAGCATGTTTTTCTTTGCAATGTCAGAAACTGATTGCTCTTGGTTGTCTCAGGCAGTGACAGGGAACTCTCCACTAATCCCCGAGTGCTTCTAATGTGAGTGACGACCCCATTGCTCCTGAGTGTGACCTCCTTAGATAATCTGAAAGGAGATGGGAACATATGGAAAGCCATAGTTTTTATTTTAAGAGATATATAGGATATAACTTATATTATCCAATAATTTGTTGCCTAGCTTCATTTCCCCTTTCTGCAGAACTGAGACTGGCTCCATCCCACTCCTCTGTCCCTGCCTCCATGCAAACATTCTGTGCCAGGCTCCTTCCAAAGCTTTATGTCTTTTGTAGCCAACGGGAAGGCTGAAAGGCAAGCCCTGTGGGTGGGCCCATGTTGCCTAACTTTTCCGCAAGTTGGGAGTACGTGGCCTGACTCCCCATATGACAAGAGAGGACATGGCTCTTACACTCTGGCCCTGAATCCCCACAGTAATTGCCTAGTAGAAAAAGTGCCAGGGGATGGCAATGGAGACAATGCCCAAGTTTTTTGCTGCAGAAAAGGATGGCATAATGCTGAGAGAGAAATGAGTAGCTAATCTCCTTCTGGTCCCATAAGGGAGGCCAGCTCCATCCCAGCTCCTCTGGACTTAGCCTATGGGAAGAAATTCTGTTCTGGGCACCTTGCAGTGCTTTAGGCCTCCCTTAGTCAATAGAGTTAGGAAATTGAGGTCCCAAGGGGCCCTGTTGCTCAACCTATCCCTGAGGAAATTGAGGCCAATGTGACTGTCCAGTTAAAAGCAGAGGAGATACCTCTTGGACACTGGCTGTGAATGTCTCACAGGGAAGACCTAGTTTGAAAAAGGGGCAAAGTGCCTAAGTTCTCCATTTCAATTGAGAATGGAATAAATCTGAGAATGAAATGACCAGCACATTCTTTTGACAAGCTGGCTGTCTTGGGCATGAGAAACAGCTCTTGGCTGGGGCAAAGGAATCCTCTATTGGCTACCCTGGCAACCAGTTTTGCAAGAATTCTTCCTTTGAGACTTCATAAAGGGATGAGAATCTTTTGTCACTGAGTGGATTTCTTACCCTAACCTACAGTGGATAATCACTAGTGGTTTTGGTATAATGGATTTTCACACTTATGTCTTTGGAATCAGGCACTTTGGAAGTGTTCCTTGAACAGGCAATGCCCTGGGCACTTCTGGAGGCTGAATGCTTATATGGGAACCATTTGCTTTTCATATGAAGGCATCCCAAGTAGCCAGGGGAGAGAGGCAACCTGGGTAACCATCAATGCCAAGTCCCACAAGCTCAGTCAAGGTAGTTAATCATTATTTGGAGATATCAGAAACTGATTGCTCTAGGCTAGCATAGGAATGGAGTGGGAGCTGGCTAACAATCCCTGGGCATTTGCTGTGTGAGTGAAAGCCCTACCACATTTTAATGTGACTCTAAGCCGCCTAAACACACAGCTCAGGGATCAGAATGGATATATTATGGGTGTGTTGGAAAAGTGAATAAAGTACTGCACCAAAAATGGCGGTTGGGGCTAAAACAAGCTCTGGTATCTAGATTAGAGACCCCTCCTCTGGGTTCTTCTTCCATTGTTTGTTGTGAGCATGAAAAACCCCACCAATATGGAAGCTGATGACTATAAATTACCCTCCCCCTTGCATTCCAGGCTCAGACCTTTGGAGAAACAATCCCCTCTGAGCCTGCCGGTGTTAAATAAATCTCTGATCCACCAAGATCTCCGAGTGCCACTTCGTTTTTCCTCCAGCATACCAGCCTTGTTCTGTAAAAAAAAAAAAAAAAAAAAAAAAAAAAAAATTTGGTTCCCTGAATGGGAAACTCAACCACACTGGCCCATTGTTTCCACTGGTTTGGGAGAACAATGAGGCAGTGAGGGAACGAGGGATCTCAAGAGAGAGTGCGTGCTCTGCCTGCATTTTGGCAGTCTCCCTCTCTGTCGCTTTAGTCCAGCCCCCTTCTGCCATTCCCACCCGACTCAAGGAGACTTGGCAGGTGAGAACCTGGACCCAACATCAGAACTGGTAAGACTGGGGCCCAATCTAGTCAGTCCCACTCACAAGAGTGGAAGGGGGACCTGATCATTCCCCAAGACTTCATAAGTCTCACAGGTAGGAATTCTATGGGAGGGAATGTAATAACCTCTGGTGTGTATGTGAGTGTGAACGTGTGACTCAGTGTAGCTTTCCTGCTGAGTTTGATTCTGTGGCTCCATGGGCAGGCGCCCTTGTGTCCCCAGGGGCCCAGGGTCAGAGTGGGCCCGGCTGTGATTCCACGATGGTTGGTGCTCGGTCTGTGGTGATATCAGAGTGCTTTCTGATTGTGGGCCCCAGGGCTGGAATCTGTGGGGTGAGCATCACCTGAGTTCCTTTGGGACATGGCCAGGTGGGCATCTGGCTGGTCTCCTCATTGGAGGGGGTGCCCCTGTCCCTCTGTCTGTCTTTGTGACTCTGCTTCACGGGAGCATTGTGGAGTCGGGACAAGCAAGGAGAGACAGGCAAAGGATTAGCCACTTTATCCTAAGACTCACCCAGGGAGCCAAAGAAGCCACCCACCACTCCCCTAGTGTTGGGTCTCCTCATGATTCAGTAGGCTCCCTCCCCTCCCCTGAGCTTGAAACTCTTCCCCCATCTGTCTTGCCGCTGCTGCCACCATTGCACTGTCACTGTCACTGCTACTGCTGCCCATCTCTCTTCCACTTCTGGGCCAGAGAACGCTTGCCCACAAGGACCTGCAGCCAGATTGCACCCTTGGCCAGATCCAGGCACTCTCCAGATGCTGGTCCACATCTGTTTGTATCAAGAGGCTCTCCAGGGGATTAGAGCAGGGGCTGAGAAGGCCATAAATATGCACCTACTGCAAGGGGAAAAAGACATTAAAAAGAATGAGTCCCAACCAGGAAAGTCCCAAAAACCCAGCAGATATCAGAAGGAACCTCGAGAAGAGGACCTTGTTGGTCTAGCTTAGATGGAACCAGACTAAAAGGGGATGCTGACTTTCTCTCCCTGTTCCTCTGCTTAATAGGTGTGAGGGAGTCTCCCTCATTTCCCAGGTTAACAGCTATAGTTGGAGACAACTGCGGTTAGTCTACCTCAGGACAGGGACTTTAAGGAATATTCCCAAGCAGTTGCTGCTTCTGCCTTCCCATTCCCCTCATTTTTCTGCACCAACTTGGGTGCAGAAAACATCCTTAGTGTCTCACGCACCATTGGTTCATCCTTCCATTCTCCAAGTCAAGGAGCAAAGTGTACCCCCCTTGGACTACCCATTTCAGATACCACCACTGGTGCCCCAAATGAAAATTGACAATGGAGAAAAATTGACTTTTAGGTGGATGCTGGTGAAACATATTCGGTGTATAAACTAATTTAGTTTATTGGACCTGTCTTTAAAGTTATGAGCAAAGGTCAAATAAGCTCATGTTATCTCTGTTGCAATTTGTTAATGACAATTAATTTTGTCTGCCTCAAAGGTTTTTTTTTATTTAACTTTATTTTTTATTTTTTAAAATTTACAGCCAAATTAGTATATAGGGAAGCAATGATTTCAGTAGATTCCTTAATGCCCCTTACCCATTTAGCCCATCCCCCCTCCCACAATTCCTCCAACAACCCTCAGTTTGTTCTTCATATTTATTATTCTCTTTTGTTTTGTCCCCCTCCCTGTTTTTATATTATTTTTGTTTCCCTTCCCTTATGTTCATCTGTTTTGTCTCTTAAAGTCCTCATATGAGTGGATTCATATGATTTCTGTCTTTCTCTTACTAATTTCACTTAGCATAATACCCTCCAGTTCCATCCACATAGTTGCAAATGGCAAGATTTCATTCTTTTTGATTGCTGAGTAATACTCCAGTGTGTGTGTGTGTGTGTGTGTGTGTGTGTGTGTACCACATTTTCTTTATCCATTCATCCATCTATGGACATTTGGGCTCTTTCCATACTTTGGCTATTGTTTATAGTGCTGCTATAAACATGGGGGTGCATATGTCCCTTTGAAACATCACACCTGTATCCCTTGGATAAATGCCTAGCAGGGCAATTCCTGGGCCGTAGGGTAGTTCTATTTTTAGTTTTTGGAGAAACCTCCATACTGTTTTCCAGAGTGACTGCACCAGCTTGTATTCCCACCAACAATGCAAAAGAGATCCTCTTTCTCTGCATCCTCGCCAACATCTGTTGTTGCCTGAGTTGTCAATGTTAGCCATTCTGACAGGTGTCAGGTGGTATCACATTGTGGTTTTGATTTGTATTTCCCTGATGATGAACGATGTTGAGCATTTTTTCATGTATTGGTTGGCCATCTGGGTGTCTTCTTTGGAGAAGTGTCTATTCATGTCTTTTGCCCATTTCTTACCTGGATTATTTGTTTTGGGTGTTGAGTTTGATGAGTTCTTTGTAGATTTTGGATACTAACTCTTTATCTGATCTCATTTGCAAATATCTTCTCCCATTCTGTCGGTTGCCTTTTAGTTTTGCTGATTGTTTCCTTTGCTGTGCAGAAGCTTTGTATTTTGATGAGGTCCCAGTAGCTCATTTTTGCTTTTGTTCCCCTTGCCTCCAGAGACGTGTTGAGTAAGAAATTGCTGCAGGCAAGATCAGAGGTTTTTGCCTGCTTTCTCCTCGAGGATTTTGATGGCATCCTGTCTTACATTCAGGTCTTTCATCCACTTTGAGTTTTGTGTGTGTGTATGCTGTAAGAAAGTGGTCCAGGTTCATTCTGCATATCATTCTGCATATGCATATTCTGCATATACTGACTTGATGATTACAGTTATGTAGTATAGCTTGAAGTCTGGGATTATAACGCCTCCTGCTTTGGTTTTCTTTTTCAAGATCGCTTTGGCTATTCGGGATCTTTTCTGGTTCCACACAAATTTTAGGATAATTTTTTCTAGCTCTGTGAAGAATGCTGGTGTTACTTTGATTTGGATCGCGTTGAATATGTAGATTGCTTTGGGTAGTATCAACATTTTAACAATATTTGTTCTTCCTATCCAGGAGCATGGAATCTTTTTCTATTTTTTTGTGTCTTCTTCAATTTCTTTCATCAGCTTTTTATAGTTTTCAGTGTATAGATTTTTCACCTCTTTGGTTAGATTTATTCCTAGGTATTTTATGGGTTTTGGTGCAACTGTAAATGGCATTGATTATTTGATTTTTCTTTCTGTTGCTTCATTATTGGTGTATAGGAATGCAACCAATTTCTGTGCATTGATTTTATATCCTGTAACTTTGCTGAATTCATGAATCAGTTATAGCAGTTTTTGGTGTAATCTTTTGGGTTTTCTATATAGAGTATCATGTCATCTGCCAAGAGTGACAGTTTGACCTCATCCTGGCCGATTTGGATGCCTTTTATTTCTTTATGTTGTCTGATTGCAGAGGCTGAGACTTCCAATACTATGTTGAATAACAGTGGCGAGAGTGGACATCCCTGTCTTGTTCTTGACCTTAGGGGGAAAGCTCTCAGTTTTTCCCCATTGAGGACGATATTAGCATTGGGTCACATGTATACGGCTTTTATCATCTCGAGGTATGATCCTTCTATCCTTACTTTCTTGAGGGTTTTTATCAAGAAAGGATGCTGTATTTTGTCAAATGCTTTCTCTGCATCTATTGAGAGGATCATATGGTTCTTGTCCTTTCTTTTACTGATGTGATGAATCATGTTAATTGTTTTGCGGATATTGAACCAGACCTGCATCTCAGGTATACATCCCACTTGGTTGTGGTGAGTAATTTTTTTTAATGTATTGTTGGATCCTGTTGGCTAACATCTTGTTGAAGATTTTTGTATTCATGTTCATCAGGGAATTTGGTCTATAGTTCTACTTTTAAGTGGGGTCTCTCTCTGGTTTTGGAATCAGGGTAATGCTGACTTCATAGAAAGAGTTTGGAAGTTTTCCTTCCATTTCTATTTTTTGGAACAGTTTCAAGAGAATAGGTGTTAACTCTTCCTTAAATGTTTGGTAGAATTCCCCTGGAAAGACATCTGGCCCTGGACTCTTGTTTTTTGGCAGATTTTTGATTACTCATTCGATTTCCTTACTGGTTATGGGTCTGTTCAAATTTTCTATTTCTTCCTGTTTCAGTTTTGGTAGTGTATAGGTTTCTAGGAATTTGTCCATTTCTTCCAGATTTCCCATTTTATTGGCATATAATTGCTCATAATATTCTCTTATTATTGTTTTTATTTCTGCTGTGTTGGTTGTGATTTCTTCTCTTTCATTACTTATTTTGGTCCTTTCCTTTTTCTTCTTGATCAAAGTGGCTAGTGGTTTATCAATTTTGTTAATTCTTTCAAAGAACAAGCTTCTGGTTTCATTGGTCTGTTCTACTGTTTTTTTTTTTGGTTTCGATAGGATTAATTTCTGCTCTAATCTTTATTATTTCCTGTCTTCTGCTGGTTTGGGGTTTTATTTGCTGTTCTTTTTCCAGCTCCTTAAGGCGTTAGGTTAGGTTGTGTATCTGAGACTTTTCTTCCTTCTTTAGGAAGGCCTGTATTGCTATATACATTCCTCTTATGACTGCCTTTACTGCGTCCCAGAGGTTTTGGGTTGTGGTGCTATAATTTTCATTGACTTCCATATACTTTTAATTTCTTCTTTAACTGCTTGGTTAGCCCATTCATTCTTTAGTAGGATGTTCTTCAGTCTCCAAGTATTTGTTACCTTTCCAAGTTTTTTCTCGTGGTTGATTTCGAGTTTCATAGCATTGTGGTCTGAAAATATGCACGGTATGATCTCGATCTTTTTGTACTTACTTAGGGCTGATTTATGTTCCATTATATGGTCTATTCTGGAGAACGTTCCATGTGCACTGGAGAAGAATGTATACTTTGCTCCTTTAGGATGAAATGTTCTGAATATATCTGTTAAGTCCATCTGGTCCAATGTGTCATTCAAAGCCATTGTTTCCATATTGATTGTTGGATTAGATGATCTGTCCATTGCTCTGAGTGGGGTGTTGAAGTCTCCTACTATTATGATATTAGTAATCGATGAGTTTCTTGATGTTTCTGATTAATTGCTTTACATATTTGGGTGCTGCCACATTTGGCACATAAATGTTTACAATTGTTAGGTCTTCTTGGTCTATATACCCCTTGATTATGATATAATGCCCTTCTGCATTTCTTGATACAGTCTTTATTTTGAAGTCTAGATTGGCTGATATAAGTATGGCTACTCTGGCTTTCTTTTCTTGACCATTAGCATGATAGATTGTTTTCCATCCCCTTATTTTCAATCTGTAGGTGTCTTTAGGTATAAATTTGGTCTCTTGTAAACAGCATGTAGATGGGTCTTGTTTTCTTATCCATTCTGTTATCCTATGTATTTTGATTGTAGCATTGAGTCCACTGATGTTTTCAGTGAGTACTGAAAGATAAGAATTTATTGCCATTATCATGCTTGTAGAGTTGGAGTTTCTGGTGGTGTTCTCTGGTCCTTTCTAATTTTTTTTTTTTTTTTTGCTTTGGGTATATATATATATATATATATATATATATATATATTCATCTTTTGTCCCCTCAGAGAGTCCCCCTTAATATTTCTTGCAGGGCTGGTTTAGTGGTCACAAACTCCTTTAATTTTTGTTTGTCTGGGAAACTTTTTATCTCTCCTTCTATTTTGAATGACAGCATTGTTGGATAAAGAATTCTTGGCTGCATATTTTTCTGATTCAGCACACTGAATATATCCCGCCACTCCTTTCTGGTCTGCCAAGTTTCTGTGGATAGGTCTTCAAACCTGATCTGTCTTCCCTTGTAGGTTAGGGACTTTTTTTCCCTTGCTGCTTTCACGATTCTCTCCTTCCCTGAGTATTTTGTGAATTTGACTATATATGCCTTGTTGATAGTCGGTTTTTGTTGAATCTTATGGGAGTCCTCTGTGCTTCCTGGATTTTGATGTCTGTGTCTTTCCCCAGGTTAGGAAAGTTTTACACTATGATTTGCTCACATAACCCTTCTACCCCTATTTTTCTCTCTTCCTCCTCTGGGACCCTTATGATTCTGATGTTCTTTTTTAATGAGTCACTGATTCTTAAATCGTGCTCTTTTGCCTTAATTTCCCTTTTTCTCTGCTTCGTTATTCTCTATAAGTTTGTCCTCTATATCGCTGATTCTCTGTTCTGTCTTGTCCATCTTTGCCGCCACTGCATCCATCCGTGATTGCAGCTCAGTTATAGCATTTTTAATTTCATTCTGGCTATGTTTTACTTCTTTTATCTCTGCAGAAAAAGATTATAATATATTTTTGACTCCAGCTAGTCTTCTTATTATCGTGATTCTAAATTCTGGTTCAGACATCTTGCTTATGTCTGTGTTGGTTAAATCCCTGGCTGTCATTTCTTCATGCTCTTTCTTTTGGGGTGAATTCCTTCGTTTTGTCATTTTGAAGGGAGAAAAGGAATAATGAGGTAGAAAATTGAAATTTAAAAATACTATAATTAACACCACACCCACACAAAAATCGAACAGATGATGCTAGATCTTAGGTGTATTTTGGTCTGGGTGTAGAAAGTGGTTTGACAGATTAGAGAAACAAACAAAAAAAAGGTGGGGGAGAGAAAAAAAGGAACTTGTTTGAGAATGAAACATTCTCAAAAATATTTGAAAAAATGAATACACTAAAGTAGACTAAAATACACAACAGTAGAGAATATAGTAGGAAAAAATTATAGAAAATATTTTTAATAAAAATTAAAAAGAAATATGATTTTTTCAGTTTCCGTGTTTAAGAAAAAAGAAAAGAAATGAAAAAGAAAAAAGATAAAAAATAAAAAAGGAAAAACAAAAAAAGAAATCATTTGAAAATTTGAAAAAGTGAATACACTGTAGTAGACTGAAATAAAATGATGGGAGTAACATATAATTTGAAAAAATTTACATAAAAGCAAAAAATATAGTAATAAAAATTAAATAAAAATATTTTAAAAATAAATTGAAAGTAAAAATGAAATTTTTCTCTTTCTGCATCAAGAAAAAGAAAAGAAATGAAACAGAGAAAAAAGAAACAAAAAGAAATTGAAAATTTGAAAAGGTGAGTACACTGAAATAGACTAAAATAAAATGATGGAAGTAAAGTAGAATTTGAAAAAAATTACACAAAAGTAAAAAATATAGTAATAAAAATTAAAGACAGATATTTTTAATAAAAATCGAAAATAAAAATTTTTTTCTCTTTCTGTATTCAAGAGAAAGAAAAGAATCGTAAAAGAAAAAAAGGATAGAGAAAAAAAATTGAATAGATGAACCTGCTAACAGATTGAAGTAGGACTGAAATTGCTTTGTTTTCCCCTCGAAGTCAGTCCATGTAGCTCTTTATAGTCCATAGATTAAGCCGGCAGTGAGGTCTGTGTTCTTGAAGAGTGAAGTTGGCCCAGTTGGGCAGGGCTTGGTGTAACAGCTCCGCTCCCCCCAGATGGTGCTGCTAGCCAACTGGGGTGGATTGTTGCGGTGCTCATGTGTGCACATGCCCATGTGCAGGAGTGGTGAAAAAATGGCACCACCCAGCCACCGAGTCTGTTTTCCCGGATCAGCAGTCATGCACCGGTCCTCCATCTTCTGGTCTCATCCATTCCCCACTTTTCCACTGTCTGTGACCAGGCCCCAAGCAGTACCTCTCTCCCAAGTTTTGTCTCAGATGTGGCTGTTTTCCCCGGCCCCTTACTTCCAAAGGACTGTGGCTTTGACCCACTCCACCCCTCTGTGGGAGGGTCTTACAGAGCGATGGCCAAATGAGCAATGGCCAAATGTCAGCTGCACCCAAGAACGCCCACTGGATGCTGCTGTTGCCGGTGCCCCAAGACTGCAGCCAGGTGCCAGCTCGGCTCCACAAAAAAATCATGAGAGAGTGTACCCTCAGCGTTTCAGGAACCATGGAAAATCACAACACACATCTGACACCAGGCTTCACCCTCAACAAACTTACCCCAGCACGAGTGAATGTGGTTGTCTTCTGGGGTCTTCTGGGACCAGGTGGCTTCAACAGTCTCTACCAAATGTCCTTCCAACAGTGGAACTGCTTTTCTCCATGTGGCCCGAGAACCTCCCAGACCCCACTCTGTTCCTGGGGATTCACCTTTCCCACCAGAGCACCACCAGGTATCGAGCTGTGGAGTTGCAGCCTTTGCACTCCCCTTGTTACAGTCTTCATGGAATTTAAACCCTCTCCTTTCTCCTTTCTCTCTTTTTAGTCTAGTCCCTGTGGCTATTTCTAATTTTTCACTTTCTCTCCAGCTGCTTTTGGGGAGGGGTGCTTTTCCCGTATGCTCCCCCCTCCCCAGTCTCCATCCTCTCTCCACCACACAAAACCAGTTCCTTACCTTTCGGGGCTTCTTGGTCCCCAAGTTTAGCTTTCGTGTCATGTACCTGCTGAGTTCTGTGGTTCAGGTTGTGCAGATTGTTGTGTTAATCTTCCAATTGGTTTACTAGGTGTGTAGGATGGTTTAGTGTTGGTCTGGCTGTATTTCACGGATGCAAGACACACAAAAAGCTTCCATGCTGTTCTGCCATCTTGGCTCCTCTCCTGTCTGTCTCAAAGTTTCAATGGGTAATGTTTTAGATAACTTTCAAGGTCCTTGGTAACCTGAAACTTTCCAAATAGGATGGGATGATAAAGCTTTGATTACTGAACATTTGTGTTTTTAACTTCTTATTGCTGTGAAATCAAGGCTATTAAGACCTATTGAAAAACATGCTTTGTACTTAATTTGTTCATGAATTTACCATCTAAATGGTTCTTGTGTAAATACCTCTCAATTGATTACTAAGTCCTCAATTGGAGACTAAGGTTTCCTAAGAGTTAAATTTCTGCTCAGTGTACTTAAGACTGATGAATATAAAAAAATACTACCCTGTATGTAGGAAAATAGGAGGTATATAAGAAAGATATAAGGAATGGAAATACAGTTTTGTTGAGGGTAGAATAAAGTGATTTTGTGCTAAATGAGACTGTTTTTTTGGAAAGAAATGGCTTTGGGACAAAATTTAGAAGCAAAAGAAAGTTGTAGAAGGTTGAGATGAATGGAACTTTTAAAGTACACTGGTATAAGTTTGAAATTCTGCTTTTCTCTCTGCTCAAATGATAAAGTTTTCTTGAACTGTTGATCTACTCTTGATAATACAATGCAAACAAAGGTTTATCCTCCAGGAAAATCAAAGTTTTAGCTTTCATCTTTATCAGGTCTTTGATTACTTAATTAAAACTTCTCAATGTTAAAGGAGCTAGGTTTTGATAACAACTATATAATGCTATGCCATTCACCTTTGGGATCTTTTATTGCAACTTTGGTTGAATAAATAAAATTGTAAGATTTGTAATAATCTGTAATCCTATTTAAGATTCACTTATGACTTCTGGGGTTTTAACAAACTTCTCAGGATTTAAATGGTAAATGAAGTCTTCTTGACCAATTAGGCCCTTTTATTTGGGGTGCTAAGTTACTTGGAAAAGCACTGCCATACAATGATAAGCCTGCCCAAATATATGCAATTCCTAAAATTTTAATGTTTTGGTATAAGGTCATCACTTAATATTCTGATTACTTGAGATGTTATGTGTCACAGAAATAACCGAATTTCTTTGTTAATTGCATCATAATGAACTCTCATCAGATCTTTAACAGTGTCTATTTCTGAGATTTTGCCATTTATAATTGTTCTTATTCTCTCACAAAACGTGTTTCTTCTTCAAGGAGATTTATAAAAAGGACTTTGGGGACAAATACAGGTATTTGACATCTTTAAGATTAATACTAAAATGGGTAAGAATTTCCAGAACTGAAAAGATGCATTCAAATTAAACAAGAATTAGGAACATGGTATTAAGTGAACTGAAAAAGAATATGGTTTTGTGATTCTTTTTGAAAATATTACTGCTTCTCTAATGTTTCCTTTTCCGGATTAAGGAAACTTTCTCTTAAGATATCTATAATATACAAAAATGTCATAAAATATTCTTATGTAAACTAAAGCATTTATCTTTTCTCTGTACATAATTTCCCTGAAACTCAAAACTGTCAATGAGTATTCTTTCTTTCATGGCAATTACAACTGTTTGCATAAGTTCAATAAGAATCTGTTCATCTTATAACAGGTCACTATTGAAAATACTCGTTGTTTTACCAAGGCTTTGACCTTAATGTCATATTTGAGGATGACATTCATAGACTCAGATATGACCAGACAGCTTTAAGGAACTAGGATTGGCATTATAAAACATGGGCCCATAAAGCCCCTTGGAAATGTTGGTCTGATGCCTTGCTTAAGTAAAGAAGGTCACTTACTGGCAGGTGCAGGAACCTCAGGATATCTTGAGGACCTCCTGAAGAGGAATTCGCTCAATTCTACAGGTATTGAAGGCCTGTCTGATGGCAAGTATTTGGCTTGGCTTCTGGCCTGGAGAGGCTACTAAAAGTTCAACCCAGAGATTCCTTATAAAAGGTTCCAACAAAGCAAGCTTTAAAAAATCCTCATGATCAATCTCTACTCTTGCTGAGTTTATGTAAATAATTAGGCCAGGTTTGTTAAGACTGGATTTGTTCTGCAAATGCATTGGTCTCAATTTGGCTATCTCTGGAAAGGGGGATTTTAGAGAGAACTATTTTTCAACAATGCACCATTATGGATGTTAAATTCTAGTTATGATTGCCTTTAAATGATTTTTGTTTGCCTAAACTAGACAACTTGAGGTAAACTTCATAAAAATTGTCATAGTATTTCATGTATAGGCAATCTTCTGTGTTTGTTATTCTATGGGGATAATAAGACCCCATGGGTGTATGATTATTTAAGCAACTGGAAAACAGTATGGATCTGTAAATATGCAAACCATATCTTCCCTAAGCCTTATCTGACAGTTACCAGAAGCCCGCCCTTTCAAAGACTTAGAGATGGAATTTATAGACATACAACCAAATAGAGGATTCAGTTTCAGGTATCACCCCATGAGTCAATCACTCCAGAGCTAAGAAGGCCAACTCCAAGGAACCCTCAACCTGGCGAAGCGATCCAGATCCAGTCAACCTACTTAAACTGACCCTCAAAAAGACACTGACCCCTGAGATCTCCAGCCCTGCTCCAGCCACACCCAGAAGCTGGCTGGCCTGCACACGGAAGAAGCTTGAGGAATCAACATGTGGACCAAGCCCAGGGGTTTGGATGCAACTCTGCCAGCCCTTTCCCCTCACTGGTATCATAGACCTGATCTTACTTCTTACTGTTGGGCTGATAGAGACTGCACCAACAAGCTGGACATTAGACAAAAGATGCGTGCTGGATCTCACATACCTCTTATGGATGGGAGCATTATTAAGTGTTGCCTGTATATTATAACCTCTCTCACCCTCACAACTGCCACTTAACCACTTTGCCCCCAGGATTGTTATATGACAATAAAAGGGTGAAGGGCATTCAGTACCTTCACCTCCCTCCACAAAGATTGTTACAAGGGAGAAACGCCCACTCTGTCAGTCACCCACTGCCCCAAGGACTAAGTATTGGACCGTAGAGATAACCCAAAATTTCAGGAACACATGTCACAACGAGGGCCTCCAGAGAGGGAAGCGAGCTCGCTACACTTCCCTTCCTCAATGGGGGATCTCAGACAAGGGAGGTGTGCAAGACAGGGCCTTTCAAAAAGTTATATGATACCCAGGATAGGGTAGTACAAGTCACAAAGGCAACCACTCCCCTGGCTTCCTACCAAGGATTGAACCTTTCAGCCCTCAATCAAATACCAATTCCCCCACTCCAGCATTGGGCCAACTCTACAAGTCCTGCATAAAATAGATAATCACACCCAAACCTGCTGGATGTGATGGCCCTCAGCTGAAGAGCGTACTTAGCCACTCTTATCCCTTTGACATGGGAAGCTCCTGAAAATCTAAAAACCAACACCTCTGTCTTAATTGGACTCCTGGCCACTGGGATCCGTCTCACAAATGACAACAATCTAATCTGTACAGTTCCTGATGTATGAATGGTACCTCTCTGTGTGAAAGAAATATAACTTTAAAGAGGAATACAACCCTGTGTTCACCCTCTGGGGTGTTCTATCTGTGTTTTAATTTGGCCTACCGATGCTTAGAGGCCAACTGGACTGATATGTTTTTCCATCCTCCTAACCCCAGAGATATCCGTATACACTGAAGATCAATTCTTAACAGCATTTAGCCCCAAGTCCCAGGCTAAACGGGCAATCCTGCTACCTGTGCTTATAGGAGCAGGAATTGTGACAGGAATAGGAACCAAAATAGGGGACATAGGTTCATCTATAGGACTATACCATAGACTATTTCAAGAAATGAAAACATGGAATGGGTGGCAGATTCTGTGGTAACCTTACAAAGCCAAATAAACTCCCTGGTGGCAGTGTCCCTCCAAAATAGGTGAGCCCTCAGCCTCCTCACTTCAGAAAAAGGAGGGACTTGTATCTTTATGGAGGAGGAATTTTGCTATTTTGTAAACCTGTCAGAAATAGTTACAACTAAGGTTAAGGGACTCAAGGAAAGAATTCAATGTAGACAACAAGAAAATAATCAATCGAGAGAATGGGATCTCACAGACTGGGCATCCTGGTTCCCTTCCCTGGCAGGGCCCCTCTTTTCCATAATTTTACGTGTGACCATTGGCCCCTGTATACTAAATACCCTGGTAAGTTTTATTGGAAACACTGTTGCTCGCCAAACTGCAGCACATATTTTAACACTCCGAGGATACCAATCATTAGAACTAAAAAGTGATGCCTAATAAAAGATTTTTAAAAAGGCATCAAAGGGGGAATGTTGGGAAAATGAATAAAATTTACACAATATGGCTGATGGGACTACAAAAAGCTCTGGTCTCTGGCTTAGAAACCCCTCTTGCAGGTTCTTCTTGCCCTGTTTGCCCCACGAGTGAAACCACCCTCCCCGACAAATATGGAGTCTGACAACTATAAATTACACTTCCCACTTGCATTCGGTGCTCAGAACTTTGGAGACATGGTCTCCTCTGAGCCCGCCAGTGTTAAATAAATCTCTGATCCACCAAGATCTCTGAGTGCCACTTGGTTTTTCCGCCTGCATTCCAGCCTGATTCAGTAACATCAGGACTCCACAATGAAAATCCTAGAGACTTCCAGGCTAGGACTCTCAGTCCCTCACAGGAAAACCTGCTTAGAAAAAGATCAAGGGACTTGGAAGGGATGAATTTGGTCCATATTCATTGTCTCAGATGACAATGGAATAAAACTCTGAATGAAGTGACTGGCACAACTCCCAGAGAAGGTTGAAATCCTGGGACTAGGGAAAACCTGGGCACTGTAGAGAAGTGGAACATATTTTACTTCCCCCTGGGAGTCCTAAAGTAGCATAAAATCCCTACATCTGAATTCAAACAGTGTAGGAAAGCTAAGACACCTGCCAGCTTTGCAGCTTTTCCTGCTAGAGGGTAAAAGCAGTATGATTTTGGGGGCAGAGTCTCAATATGGGCTGATGCCCAAGGCTGTGGGACTGGGTTCTGAGTTTTAGGGTTTTGAGTCGTTTCTTTCAAGTTTACCTGCTGTAAAATGGAGTGGGCACACGGGAACACTTAGAGGCTCAGAAAGCAGGATGTTCAGGTAGTCTATGGCAGGGGCACAGAGCACAGCAATAAACACTGAACAAACCGACACTGAACAAAAAAAACTCCCCAAGTTTTTAGGAGGGAAGTATTTTCCTCTTGATATCAGAAATTAGTTGTTATGGGGGTAGAAAGACAATATTCATATATGCTCGCTGGGAGTTAATCAGCTCAATCTGTGTGATTTTTTCCTCTGACTGTGGCCCTGAAGGCCACATCTCCATCAGCTTTTCGCACAGAAGTGAGGCCAACTGTCTCCCAACAAAATATCACCTGCCCTTACCCACAAGCAATCCTCCTATGCTTAACACAATCAAGTGCCCAATACCTCCTGTTCCCAAGGTAGATCTGGCAGATATCCAAGGGGCACCTGTTCCTAAAGCTATTCCAAACTTATGGGAACTTGTCATGACTCCACAATTAAAATTAGAGAAAACTGCTGCCAGACTCTGGCACTAAAAATCTCCCAGTGAACACACGGCTAGGATAAGTGTAAGAGAATTGAAAAGGACACACTAAGAGCTAGAGTTCACCATCTCATGTGAGAGCAGAATGAAGCTGTAGATAATGTTACAGGCACAATTCCCTGGGCAAGTTTGGTATGGAAGGAGTAAGAAAGACCTGTGGCCTTAAGAGAAGTGGAACATCTGCTAGCTATACCAGAGAGTTATGGAAGCAAAAATCATGCACCCCAACCAACTTCAAGAAGGTCTGGAATGTGTCAAGCCATCTCCAGCTTTCAGGCACTGCCTTTCTGTGGACAGATACCATTGTGAGTCACAAGGTAGGCTCTTGCTCCTGGCAAGTCTGCAGATTCAGGTTTGGTATTTCGGTCCTTGAGTATATTTTTGTGCCCTAAGCTGCTCAGTGAATGGACTTGACATGCATGAACCCCGAGGGTCTCAGGAGGTCAGTAGTTCAGGCTTTCCTGAAAGAAGTGGACAGAGAGCAAGAAAATGGTCCTATGCCAACAGAACCCTGCCAAAAACAGAGTTTTCCTGGCAGGAGGTCAATCTTTACTTTTTGATAGCAGAAATTAACTGCTATGTGATGACATGTGGTGTGAGTGTAGGCTCTCCAGGAATTACTGGGCACTGTCTGAGGACAGCCCTGTAGCTGCTGAATTTGACCCTAGGCCCTTGCTCCAGAAAGCATTTATGATCCTTCCCAACATCATCTGCAATGGTGCACATGCAAACCTCTTCTGCTGACCACATTCAAAGCCCCTGTGCCTCTTTTGGTTAAGGCTTGTCTTGCAGAAGTGTTCCATGGACTCCCGTTGCCCAGCCTATTCCAGGTTACTGGGAACTAATCACAACTCTATGATTAAAATCAGAAAATGTTCCCCGATTATGTCTGTCAATGTCCCCTAATGCAATCTTCATTAATGTAAAAGCAAGGGAATCTGAAGGGAGGCACCGAGGGCCAAATGTCTTAATCTCAGAGGAAAATGGTAGAAAGCTTCACATGAGGGCACTAGCACTTTTCCCGAGGCAAGGTTGGTGTCATCACCAACATAAGTGGGCTACGTCTAAGGGGAACATCCTTGAGCTAAACTTAGGGGCCCTGTGTGCAAAAGGGCTGTCACTCTTTTCCATTCCCTTCCTTCAGTGATATAACAGTGGTGGTTTGGAGGCTCTTGTCTGGCTCCTGACTCATATCCACGTCTGTGGAAATGAGTTCTGGTGTTTTAGTTACTATGTTTACTTTTTCTATCCTTACCTCTCCAAGTATAGACTTTGCATGGGCAAGCCATTAGAGTCTCAGAATGAAGTATGTTCAGGCATTCCAGGAGGTGGTGAGAGCAGGGAGTAACCATCTGGGCCAACACAATCCTGCTAAGCAATGAGTTCTCAGCAACAGAAGAACAACCTTTCTTCCCCAACATCAACAACTAATATCTATGTGGCAGGACACCACTAGAGTGGGAACTTGACTAGTTTCTTGCCACTGTCTGAGGGAAGACCAGTGGCTGCTGACTCTAACCCCTAATCTCAGTCTTTTTTTTTGCCCCTGAAGCGAGGTGGGCTCTTTCCAGCACCACCTGCATCAAAGTGCATTTGGGTTTTATATTCTGTACTCTGTTTCACATCTAACCTGATTGTTTTGCAGCATATCTTTCCTTGGATTGCATTAAACACACAGTGACACATCACTCTGTTTTATGTCTTTAGCTATTTAGACAATAATATAACATTGGACTAAAGTGGGAAGCCTTCTGGAGGTTGAGCTTTGAGTCATTCTATGTGATCTCCAAACAGGTAACTGATATCTGACACAAGTATAGAAATACCTAAACTCACGTGAAAGGCAGTCTGTTCATTTGTGGTTGTTGAATTCTGTCAAATTCTACTATCACATGGGAATAGTGAGTTTGAATATTTTGAAACACTTCTGATTAGAAAATGTTGTAAAGAGCCATTGAATTTTCATGATATCACATTTTTCTCCCATTTTTTCTTAATGTATTCTAAATATTTGAGTGGCAAACAGTTGATTTTATGATATTACTGATGAACTGTAAGTATAAAGACAAAATAAAAACAAGCGTACTTGGGATACATGAGTTGATCCCTGTAAATCATTAGGCTTTTGTGGGTTTTTTTTTGTTTTTCTTTTTTTTTTTGTGGGTGCTCTTTGGAATATGTTCCACAATGAAGCCTCCAGCTTTGTTTTTCTTTTTCAGGATTAATTTGGCTATTCAGGCTCTTCGGTGATTCCATGCAAATTTGGGGATTGTTTGTTGTACCTGTGTAAAAGATGCTGGTGGTATTTGATAAGGATTACATTAACTCTGTAGATTGCTTTGGGTGTAAGAGACATTTTAACAATGTTTCCACTTCCAAACCATGAGCATGGAATTTTTTCTTCATTTCTTTGTATCATCTTCTATTTCCTTCATAAGTTTTCAGAGTGCATATCTTATACCTCTTTGGTCAGGTTGATTTCTAAGTATCTTACAAATATCTTTGGTGAAATTGTCAGTGATATTGATTCAGTGATTTCTTTTTCTGGGTGGGTGGGGTATGGAATAGATGGGTGATGGGTATTGAGGTGGGCACTTGTTATCATGAGCACTGGGTATTGCCTGTTTGAGATGAATCACTTAATTCTAATCCTGAAACCAATATTGCATGTTAACTATGTTAATGAATGAAAATTAAATAAAAATTTGGCATGCAACTGGAAAAAAATGAGCAGATTATTTTATCTTGCTATTTGTACACTCCCATTTTGACCCTGCTATCCCGACTCAGAATTTTATCTTGGAGAATTTAGCTCCTGCACACAATTTTGTTTTGGTATTGTGCTTAATAAACATGAAAATCAGACGTACATGAACATAGGATGCCTTGGGATAAAGTGTTTTCAGGGAAAAAAATAATAAAACACTTCAAATCCTTGATCAATTTAAAAAAGTGTAGCTCAACATACCAGTTCTAGTTTATCTGAATTTATTTCATAATGAATGATTTTTCTTCAGGACCTATTTATTGTTATGTAAATGATTGGACGTTCTAGCCCCACCATAATGCATTAAGTATAGATTTTGCCTTTTTAAATTTAAAAAAAGGAAATTATATCCTGACATGTTAGAGCAGGGAGATCAATGATATGTGATCTCCATTGGTGGGTAAGCCATAATCAGTTATAGACTAGCCACATCTGGGGATCATTTATATGAAGAAATATATCTGTAGTCTGTTTGTGTCACTGTTACTTTGACATCTACTGCAGGTGCCCAAACCTCACCCTTAAGCAAAGCAAGAACTTTGCCACTGGAGCACTGTGTCACTTTGGAAAGGATCTGTGTCCTTCTGGACATATCTCTGTATGCCTAGCAGCAGAGGCAGGTGTGGAAGTAGGCTCTATGATTCTGAGATATAGTGCTTCTGCTTGGTTGATATCTAGGCCTTCTCTTCTGGGAACTGTACGTGGTAGTGTGGTGGGTGCTTGCTCAATACCTACTTCTTGAGTGGAGCCTTTGCTGCATTACCATGCCTCTTAAAACAGGGAGCACACTCATGCACTGTTGTGTTAGTGCTGGACATAGACCTGATTTTTCCTCCAAATTTTGGCTCCAAACGTTTGCCTGTTTTATGCAGGTTTTTAGGCACACAGGGACATTTAGTGTACAGGTGTGGCTGAACACTCCCCACCTGACACCCTATGCAGTGTTAAGGGAAGCTGACATCCCATCTTCTGGAGAACTTGCTTTTGTAGTTCTCCATGCAAGCTCTCATTGTAGAGTGACTGATCTGATCAAGAGACTAGGACTGGCCCAGGTCACAGGAGGTGGGAAGAGTCCAGAGGATAAGGCTGGGCTCTGCCTTTTTAGGCCATGGCTCAAATCACTTCCATCAGGTTTGATTTAGAAATGAGAGAGTCTAATGTTCTGGAGGAATCGTGCCCACTTGCTCTCCATGTGTGGTCATTTTACCATCCAGTCCCCACATGTGCACTGGCACACACATACTGATGGTGCGTTCAAGAAAAATCAGACCTGGGTAAGTGACAAGAGAGAAAGAAGAAAGAAGATAGAGTTCTGCCATGGGGCTGCAGCATCCATTTTCTTAGCTGTGTGCTCAAAGGCCCAAACATGGTCAAGGAATTCCTGAAATTGGTAGGTTTCTGCTGGACACAGGGCCATCCTTAGCCCACCCCCAGAGGAAAGGACTAGGGTAGTGCAGTGTAACTCTGTGGTCATCTGGAATTATGATGAGCTAACTCCCCATAAGGTATACAATAAGTACAGAAGAAAAGGCTTCCATGTTCTCCTGTAGTGTGTTGTGTTATCAGTGGGTTTCTCCAGGGTTAGGCTGACCCTCACACTGACACTTAACATCAACTGAGCCCTCTGTGCACATCTTCGCACTTCCAGAAGATAAGCCTTTACCATTTTCCTTGCCCTAACCATAACCCTAGCCACGGCCCTGAATGGGCCTGAATGCTAGGTCTGAGGAAGCAATGGATTTGGAACACATGACTGACCCAAGTTGCTCACCTAAGTCCATAAGAGGAAATGGTGCCATTTGCAAAGACCACGATGGAGCCAGAGTGTATGATTCTGTGTGAAAACCCTATCCTAGGCCACATAATCAGCCTAGCCCTTTACCCCAAACCAAACCCTGATGGACACTCAGGCTCAATTGAGCCCTCTTTGTAGGTCTTTGCACTGCCAGCAGACAGACCTTTGCAATTTTTCACAGCCTAACCCTAATCCTAGCCATTGGGCTGGCCCTACTTGAGCCTGAGTGCTAGTTCCAAGGATACAACTGGATTGTGACACATGAATGATGCAAGATGACTTGGCTAGGAACAAAGATGGCTGCAATGTCACTTATAAGGACCAGGATGCAAGGACTGGCATGCAGCCTTGAGAGCAGGATTCTAATCAAAATCCTAACTCTAGACCACAAAATCAGCCTAGCCCTTGAATTGAGACGAAAGCCTGTCACAAATCCTGATTTTTGCCCTCAATCCAGCCCTAGAGGGAGGGTTCTGCATTGCTGAAAAATTGACCCCTACAAACTGCCAGGCCCTAACCTTAACCTTATTCATGACTATCCCTACTCAGACCCGGATCTCAGGTCATACCAAACAAGGAATTTGGGACACAAGACTGATACAAGTTTACTCAGGAATAGAAAAGGAAGTTGTGCTGTTTTCAACAACTGGGATGGAGCTGGAGCGAAGGATTGTGGGCAAATACCCAACCTTAACCCTCACCATCACCTTAGAGGCCTAGTAACACAATCCATAAGCCTCACCCTCACCTAACACTCGCCCTCAACTCAACCCTTCGGGGAGTGCTCTGCACTACTGGCAAAGAGGTCACTACCATCTCCTGGTCCCTAATGTTAACATTTGCAAACTAGTTTCTTCCTAGTTGTCATTCAGAGTGAGTATCTCAGAGAAATATACATTCCTTTAAGTTGGGAAATCTGTCCAAGTCCTAATGTCTCTGGCATAATTGGGACACAGGACCCATCATTATTTACCTTTGAGAAGTATGCTGACAATGGGAGGCATAGGGTCTTCGAAAATGCCAGGCAGAGTGTCCATGTGCAGGCAATGCCAGGGCTTAGGAGGGAGATGGCCTTACTTCTGGATGAAGGAGAAACTATATTAGACATCTCATTCCCAACTTTATCCTAATCTCCTCTGTAATGTAGAAGCTTGCCCTTCCTTATAACCCTTCCCACCCATTTTCTGTTTTCATAACGAGGTCATGGGTTACAACAAGGCGGAACCGGTCTGTCAGCCACACAGCTGCATCTAGGATTTGTGGAAAACTACCACTCTGGTCCTGTGCTATGTGACAGCAATCATTTCCTTCATCTCAAAGAAGAATGACCCTCCTGTCAATGAGCACCTGTTGTTTGGCGATGGTAATCCCCATGGTGGGTGGCCAACTTGCCTCCCTCCCTGGCTGACTGAAATGTCTTCATCCTATGAGGCAGGTGGATCAGGCATGCACAGGAGACTTCAGGACAATTCAGCCCAAAAAAGCCCTTACAAGGAATACTGCACCATGACTTGGTGACAATACCTAAAGCACCAACAGGACACCTAACCTGCTATCACTGAATCACTTCCCTTTCTGTGTCCTGATGGGTAGGGAATACAAACGAACCAAGGTCAGGAGCCTTCCTTCTCTTTCTTAAAGAAAAGTGCAAGCCTTTTGCCACATGGGCACCCAGGTGTAAGTAATTAATGCTTCTTTTTGCCCCTGCCCGCCAGTGTTTCTTACTAGAGACAACAACTAGCCTCTCAGGAGATGGTGCTAGGAAAGTCTTTCTCAGCTTCATCTTGCTCTCGTTTGTAATGAAACACTTTGGCCCTTTGCCTATTTATTTCCATCCTTTTGCTCCTTTCTTCAAACTAACATCTCTCTGGAGTCCATTCAGATTCAGTGTCTCAGAGCAATATCTTCCAATTTAAACTGGGGCCTCTGGCTGAGTGCTGGTGACTGGCATAGATTGGCAGCAGGACCTCTTGGAACTTCCTATGAGAACTCTGTTCACAATGAGAGGTGTAGGGCATATGAAGGTGCCAAGATGGATATGGATAGATGTGGGTAGGTACTCATGAAAGTTTGGAAAGGGACTGGTCTTACACATGGAGCAAGGAGAAATGAAGGTAAGATAAACGTGGCTAGCATAACTCATTACCATCAGTAATGTAGAGACTTGGTATCCCTTGTAGCCATTCCCACCAATTTGCAATTTTCTAAGTCCTGGGTCATATTCAGGGACAACTGGGCCGTCATTCACTTCACACAAGCAGAACGCAAAGATTGGTGCTAAACTGCCACTGTGGTCCATTGCTCTGTGAAGCAAACACTAATTTCAAATCAAAGGAAGGATGGCCTTCTTTTCACTGAGTGCTTTGCGCTTGGCCAGCTCTGCTTAAATGCAGTAAAGGGAAGACATGCCTTCATTCTGTATCAAACATGATTCCCATATGCACAATATTCTTCAGACCTGGTGAGCACAAAAAAGGCCCTTTGAAGAACTACTGTATCAGGTCCAGGTTCCAAACACTTGATAACCAGCTGGGAGCAGGACACCCTTGCCTCTATGTCAATGGTGCATTTATTTCCTTATGGCAGGGACAGGAAAAATCGCCAAATACAGCTTTTCCTGTTTGTTAATGAAAGTACGGAACTCCTGCAAATTTTCACTCTCATGTACAACCAATGGAGGTTTCCTTTTCCACCAGCTCTCAGGCGTTCTTTTCTGCCCAGACAGCCAGCCTGCCAGGAGACGGAAGTAGGCACTGAATTCTAACTTTAGCCCATTGTCTTCTGTAATGAACAGCTTTTGTCTTCCAGGTGCCTATTTGCATTTTATAGCTCTATTTTTCAAACTAGGTTCTACCCGGGAGCCATTCAGAGCAAGAGCCTCAGAAGAATGCACTCTGTTTAAACTAGAACATTGCAAGGTTTTTATTAAGAAAGGATGTTGAATTTTGTCAAATGCTTTTTCTGCATAGACAGGATCATATGGTTCTTTTCTTTTCTTTTATTAATATGATGTATCACATTGATTTATTTCTGAATGTTGAAACAGCCCTGCAGCCCAGGAATGAATCCCACTTGATCATTGTGAATAATTCTTTTTATATGCTGTTCAATACGATTTGCTAGTATCTGACTAAGAATTTTTGCATCCACATTCATCAGGGATATTGGCCTGTAGTTATCTTTTTTTACTGGGTCTCTGTCTGGTTTGAGAATCAAAGTCATGCTGGCTTCATAGAATGAGTCTGCAAGTTTTCCTTACCTTTCTATGTTTTGGAACAGCTTGAGAAGAGTAGGTATTATGTCTGCATTAAATGTCTGGTAGAATTCCCTAGGGAAGCCATCTGGTCCTGGACTCTTATTTGTTGGAGGTTTTTGATAACTGATTCCATTTCTTCGCTGGTTATGGTTCTGTTCAAGTTTGCTATTTCTTCCTGTTTGAGTTTTGGAAGTGTATGGGTGCTTAGGAATTTGTCCATTTCTTCCAGGTTTCCAGTTTGTTGGCGTATAATTTTTCGTAGTATTCCCTGATGATTACTTGTATTTCTGAGGCACTGGTTGTAATAATTCCATTTTTATTCATGATTTTATCTCTTTTGGTCATCTCCTTTTTCTTTTTGAGAAGCCTGGCTAGAGGTTTATCAATTTTGTTTATTTTTTCAAAACAACAACTCTTGGTTTCATTGATCTGCTCCAGTTTTTTTAGATTCTGTATGGTTTATTTCTGCTCTGGTCTTTATTATTTCTCTTCTTCTGCTGGGTTTGGGGTGTCTGCTGTTCTGCTTCTAGTTCCTTTAGGTGTGCTGTTAGATTTTGTATTTATGATTTTTCTTGTTTCTGAGATAGGCCTGGATTGCAATGTATTTTCCTCTCAGGACGACCTTTGCTGCATCACAAAGCGTTTGGATTGTTGTATTTTCATTTTCATTTGTTTCCATATATTTTTTTAATTTCTTCTCTAATTTCCTGGTTGACCCATTCATTCTTTAGTAGGGTGTTCTTTAACCTCCATGCTTTTGGACTTTTTCCTGTGGTTGATTTCAAGTTTCATAGCATTGTGGTCTGAAAGTGTGCATTGTATGATCTCAATTCTTTTATACTTATACTTATTAAGGGCTGTTTTGTGACCCAGTATGTGATCTTGGAGAATGTTCCATGTGCACTCGAGAAGAAAGTATATTCTGTTGTTTTGGGATGCAGAGTTCTAAATATATCTGTCAAGTCCATCTGATCCAATGTATCATTCAGGGCCCTTGTTTCTTTATTGATTCTGTGTAGATGATATGTCCATTGTTGTAATTGGAATATTAAGGTCCCCTGAAATTACCACATTCTTATCAATAAGGTTGCTTACGTTTGTGATTGTTTTATATATTGGGGGACTCCCATACTTGGCGCCTAGACATTTATAATTGTTAGCTCTTCCTGAGGGATAGACCCTGTAATTATTATATAATGTCCTTCTTCATCTCATGTTACAGACTTTAATTTAAAGTCTAGTTTGTCAGATATAAGTAGGGCTACTCCAGTTTTCTTTTGACTTCCAGTAGCATGATAGTTCTCCATCCCCTCAGTTTCAATCTGAAGGTGTCCTCAGGTCTAAAATGAGTCTCTTGTAGACAGCAAATAGATGTATCTTGGTTTTTATCCATTCTGATACCCTATGTCTTTTGGTTGGAGCATATAGTCCATTTACATTCGGTGTTATTGAAAGATATGGGTTTAGAGTCATTGTGATGTCTGTAGATTTCATGCTTGTAGTGATATCTCTGTTACGTTGTAGTCTTTGCAACATTTAACTCACAGAATCCCCCTTAGGATCTCTTATAGAGCTGGTTTAGTGGTGATGAATTCCTTCAGTTTTTGTGTTTGGGTAAATCTTTATCTCTCCTTCCATTCTGAATGTTAGACTTGCTGGATAAAGGATTCTTGGCTGCATATTTTTTTTTTGTTCATCACATTGAAGATTTCCTGCCATTCTTTTCTGGCCTGCCAAGTTTCAGTAGATAGGTCTGCTACTACTTTTATGTGTCTGCCTTTGTAAGTTAGAGTCTGTTTATCCCTACCTGCTTTCACAATTTTCTCTTTATCCTTGTATTTTGCCAGTTTCACTATGATATGTTGTGGAGAAGACTGATTCAAGTTATGTCTGAATGGAGTTTTCTGTACCTCTTGGATTTCAGTGCCTTTTTCCTTCCCCAGATCAGGAAAGTTCTTAGCTATGATTTGTTTAAGTACACCTTCAGCCCATTTCTCTCTCTCTTCCTCTTCGGAATTCCTATGATATGGATATTGTTGTGCTTGATTGCATCACTTAGTTCTCTAATTCTCCCCTCATACTCCTGGATTTTTTTATCTCTCTTTTCTCAGCTTCCTCTTTTTCCATAATTTGTCTCCTAGTTCACCTCCTCTCCTCTGCCTCTTCAATCTGTGCTATGGCTGTCTCCATTTTTTTTTTGCACCTCATTTATAGCATTTTATAGTTCCTCATGACTATTTCTTAGGCCCTTCATCTCTGTAGCAATAGATTCTATGCTGTCCTCTATACTTTTTTCAAGCCCAGCGATTAATTTTATTACTATTATTCTGAATTCTTGTTTCTTATATTGCTGAAATCAGTTATGATCAATTCGTTAGCTGTCCCTACTTCCTGGAGTCCCTTTTGAGGAGAATTCTTCCATTTTGTTGGTTTAGCTAGTTTCCTGTCCCTTATGCATTTTAAAAGCTTGGGTGCTCTGTACCTGTGAGCACTGCTATATTAATGGAGGGTATACACTGTCCAGAGCCTGGCCCTTCAGAAGGTATTTTTTAAGGGGTTGTTACTTGCTCTCTTTTGTTGTGACTTTGGTTATTTTATTACCCTACTCGTAGTAACATTTTGTACCCTCCACCAGGTGTGCTTTGATTTGTTCCTTGCAGTAGTCCTGTAAAGGAGAACAGATAGACAAACAGGAGACAAAATACACAAACACACAAGTAAATAACACAAACAAATAAACAAAAACAACCTAAAGAGTAAAAAGAAAAAACCCAAAACACTGACTACAAGTAAAGAAGAGAGTGGGGGGTGGTGCTGAAGGAAGAGTACATACAAAGGGAGAAATGACAGGAGTGGGGAGGGGGGAGAAAAAATAAATGTTGATTAGGCAGAGAGACTAAAAGGCTTAATCCAGAAAGAGAGAGACAGGAAAATAAAGAAGGAGGTGGGGAAAACAAAACCAAGATAAAATACCCAGGCAGAGAAACTATATGGCTTGATTATTCCTGAGAGAAAGGAGTGTAAAAAAGAGGTATAGAACATGTATCAAAACAATGGATTAAATATGTCTCTTTAGACAGACCAATAACCAGAGTAGCCTAGGGGAGGGAAGAGATAAGGAGGAGAAATGGGGAGGGGAGAATATATCTTTGTATCCAGAATTGACCTAGAGTTAACCCAGGCAATGCTGCATCACTTGTAGGTAATAGCTGTCCACAGTGTCTGTGCTGCTCTGATGGATACGCAGTTACCCAGTGCAAAGGGGCATGGTTTGGTGTAATCTGAACCTACCTCCTCTGTGGGCCCAGGAATGATCCCAGAGGCCTTGCCTTGGTGGTGGTGGGGGTGGGTGGAGGAGAAAGTGGTGATTCCCTAGTCTCTTCTCCACGGAGCAGGACCAGGTGTGGCCTTTAGAGTGGCCCTCACTGTGCAGCAGGTGTAGATGGGCAGTCCTTCTCTATCAGCCAACTGCCCCGACCCTGGGCTTGGCTAGGATTCAAAGTCCCACTCTATGCGCTCTGCCGCTGTGGAAGTGCCTCTCAGTGTAGTGATATGTGGTCCTGGCTGCTTTGTCTGTGTCACTGAGCTTCAGGGAGGACTGTCTTCTCCTACTGCACACTGAGCCACTGCCCTCGCGGCCGTGAGCCCCCAGTGTGGTGGATGTAGGCAGGCTTTATCTTTTCTCACAGCGTGCCAGGGAAACGACCACATTGTCCTCCTGCACACTGAGGCCTAGGCCCAGCCACTGCACCCAAGGGTGGCAGATGCAGACAGGTTCTGTGCTATCATGCAGCCCTCCAGGGATGGAACTGCATTCTCCAGCTGCGGACTGAGCCTCTGACCTACCACCACACCCAGGCCTGGCTCCCCTCCTCCCCAGGTTCGTGAACAGGGACCTGGCCCCAGTCCGAAGAAAGCCCCGCAGTTAGAGATCAGATCCTTCTAAGTCTCAGTCCGAGGTCTTTCTCTTGTCCAGCTATGGTCTTGCACTTCCCTAGCCGCTCTTTCTCTTCCCTTCATCTCTCCCCAAAAGGGGGTCCCTCCCCTCTGTGACCACACGGCTTTTTTTTCTTTTTACCTCCCCCAGTTCGCAGTTAAGCACCTATCTTTTTTCCAGCTTTCCCATTTTCTTCCTAGTCGATAGTTCTCTTTTCCTCCCAGGCTCTGGTGTTCAAAGTCTTTTGGATTCTACACTTCTTTGAGAGACGCAGGATGTATGGATCCCCCTATTTCTCTGCCATGTTGGCCCTCCTCCCTGGAGACCATCTTTCAACTACATCTTGTTTCACCAAGTAAGAAGGGTTTGAAAACCTGTGGGATCTTATGCGGATAGTGCCATACACTCAACTCTGTCAAACTGCCCTTTGGGGAAACCATTTTTCAAATAACATCTTGTATCACTGAGTTATAAGTGTTTGAAAACCTATGTGGTGCATGATGTGGAAAGTGACATGTACTTGATACTCTGAAACAATCCTGCGGAGGAACCATCTTTCAACAAGAGCTTGAAAGCATATGCAGACGTATATGATAAGTGCTATATACTCGACTATGTGAAACAACACGGTGGGGAAAACACCATTCAACTAACATCTCCTTACTCTAAGTTAGAAGAGGTTGAACAATGATGGGAGGCCTATACTGAAAGTGCCACATATTCACCTTTGTGAAACTTCACATTGGGTAAACCATCTTTCAACTAACATCTTGTATCACTAAGTTGGAATTATTTGAAATTTTATGTGGAGAACGATGTGGAAAGTGACATTTACTCCACCCTGTGAAGGAATACTGTGGAGAAACCATCTTTCAACTAACATCTTGTTTCACAAAGGTAGAACCGTTTGAAAACATATGTGGGGTCAACGCAGAAAGTGCGATATACTCAATTCTGCGAAACAACACTGTGTGGAAACCATTTTTCAACTAACATCTTATTTCACTAAGTTAGAAGTGTTTGAAAACCTATGGTGACTTAAGCAGAAAGTGCCCTATACTCAGTTATGTGAAAAAAACACTGTGGTGAAACAATCTTTCTACTTATATCTTCTTTCACTAAATGAAAACTGTTTGAAAACTATGCGGAATATACAAGGTACGTGCCATATATATAGTCAACAATGTGAAAGAACACTCTGGGGAGCCATCTTTTAACTAACATCTAGTTTCACTCTGGTACAAGTTCTTGAAAACCTATGCAGGGACTTTACGTAAAGTTCCATATCCTCAACTCTGTCAAACTTCACTTTGGGGAAACCATCTTTCAACTAACCTCTTGTATCACTAAGTTAGAAGTGTTTGAAAACCTATGCAGGGCCTATGTGGAAAGTGACATATACTCAACTCTGTCAAACTGCACTTTGGGGAAATCATCTTTCAACTAACATACAACCGTGCAACACACGAATTACACAAACCAAACATATATCACACATATCACAATACACAAACAACACAAATACAAAACATTTATGACAAACACACTACACATGACCACATGTACACTTCTCTCAAGACACTTATAACACACATACATGCACACCCTGCCCATTCCACACACGTTGCCCTCTGCATTAGCCACATTCATACTAAATACACACCTACATCACACATATATCATCTACAAATACATACATTACATACACCATATATATATCACACACTCACCATGCATGTGCCACAAACATATCCAACACAGATCACACATGCCCCACACACCTACAGTTATAACCCTCACACAGGATTACCACACTCAACACATATATAGCACACAATTTCCAAACAAACCACACATACACCCTCCACATAGACACCACACACCCCAAACCTACACCACTTATACAGAAGGCAGATGCCAACTCCTCTACACATCAACTACAAAGATACCACACACACTGCACATATAGACAAAATGTGACACATATATCACACAGCTACACCACTCTGACACCGAACACACAGCAACAGATAGTACAAACACATACCTCACATGACCCGTGAATACCACACAAACACCTCACCCAGTCACAACATACACATCACTTACACATCACACAGATATCTTCCACACGCTATTTACTACACATAATATACATATCACACACTCACACATATATACACACCCTACACACATATGCCACACAAACACATTCCATATATACACCACATACATGTCAAACATATACCACACACAACTCACATATACTGCACAGACACCACATCTACAATAAGCACACCGTGAGAATCCATACATCTCTGATATATAGACACCATGCACACCACACACACCACACTTATATTGCACAAACTCCACCCGTATGCCACACCAGAAACCACACATGCACCACATACAAAACACACATGCCGTACAAAGACCATACACGAACATACATTCTATGTGGAGCATACATACATGACATATATAGCAAAATCACAACATATATACACTTAAAGACCACACAGAAAGACACATACATCAACTACAAACCACCGACACACCATACACGCACATCACATTCACCACACAAATGCAGTACACAGAAACAAACCACATATACAACATACATGCCATCCATACAGAACAGGATCATGCACTCAATCACAACTACTCCCAACATACACCACAAACACCACAACACCACACATATACCTCTCAATACACCCACCAGACGCCACCCACACCTTGTGGTTTACTGCCTGAAATGACACTGCTTAAGTGTCTTTCATGTAGCCTTTCACATACATCTCATAGACAGTTTGTTGAAACATTCTTTATTAGTGTGTGTTGGGAGAGCCAGCATGGCAGCCATTGTAATCTCATCCCGTGAATGTAGCTAGATCACTAGCAAATCATTCTAAATACCCCAGAAAGCAACACAAAGACTGACAGAACCAAGGCCTCAGTTACAGGGAGAGAAGAAGACACACCAAAGAAACTAGGAAGTGCAGAGAGGGGTTTGGGGGAGAAATATATCAAGGGTGCTGCAGAGGAGAGGGATCCCTCATTGAGGAAAGAGGGAGAGGAAGAGAAGCACACAGAGGAACACACAAGGTGACCCTTCCCTCAAAGACACATGAAAAGAGGCTCAGCATCACTCATCATCAGGCAAATACAAATCAATACTACAATGAGATATCACCCATGGCTGTCAGAAGGGCTACCTTTGACAACACAAGGAACAAGTGGTGTTGGCAAGTTTGGGGATAAAGGGAAACCCTCTGACACTGGATGGGAATGCAAACTGGTGCAGCCACTCCGGAAAACAGTCCAAAGTTTCGTCGAATGTTGAGAATACGAGTGCCCTGGGGCACCTGGGTGGCATGGTCAGTGAGGCGCCTGACTCTTGATATCCACTCCAATCAGGATCTCACAGTCATGGGACTAAGCCCTTGTTGGGCTCTGCATTGACAGCATGGAATGCGCTTGGGATTCTCTCTCCATCTCTCTCTGCTCCTCCCCATCTCTCACTCTCTCAATCTCTCCCTCTCTAATAAATTAATTAATTGAAAAAATTGCTTACCCTTTAAAACTTAGAGTTTCCCTTTGATCCAGCAATTGTCTTATGAAGTATTTATCCAAGGGATACAAAAATAAGAATTTAAAGGCACACAGCCACCCCAGTGTTTTTCACAACACAATGAAAAATAGCCAATTAGGGAAAGGGCTCAAATGTCCACTGGCTGAGAATGGATGGAGATGTGGTATATACAAACAATGGAATATTACACAGCCATGAAAGAGAATGAAATTTTCCTTTGCAATGATTTGGACGCAGCTCAAGAGTAATATGCTAAGTGAAATAAGTCAGTCAGAGAAAGGCTTATACCGTATGATTTCATTCCTATGTGGAATGTGAGAAACAAAACAAAGAAATAATCATGGTGGAAAAAAGAGAGTGGCAAAACAAGAAACATGCTCTTAACTATAGAGAACAAACTGATAGATACCAGAGAAGAGATGGGTGGGGAGATTGGGTTATATTGGAGATGGGAATGAAAGAGTACACTTTGTGATGTGCATGGAAAGTTGTGTGGATGGGTGAAACTGAATTCTACACCACTGAATTCTACATCAACTACACAAATTACAACTTAAATCTACACCACTGTATGTTAACTAACTGGAATTTAAATAAAAACTTATAAAAAAAAAAAACACATTGCATATTAGCTGTAGGGAAAGGCCCGGTGCTGAAGTGCCCAAAGCGTTACTGTGCTTTAAGTGACATTCTTGTCTCTCATAGACATATAGAGTAACACTTTGCTCACGTCTCTGTATCGACACTTGTACTTTACTGCTGAAAAGTACCCTTTGCTGCAAAAGGGATTTAGAAAGCTCTTGGGGATATTGAGTCATATGTATTATTAAACCCTTGTGTAGAAGCATCAAGAAATGCCCTAGCGTTAGGTGACTAAAAGTAGAGTGTGACATACTGTGTCTGCCCCCTACACCAACCGAGATCCCTGGTTTGTAGGTGAGTTTCAAAGTCATTCCTGACACACTGCAGGGCTCTCAGAGGCTGATATTCCATAGGAGAGCTACCCCCAATGTCCCTGCTCTCCTGGTGCTGGACAGGCAACAGTATCAGAGGAATGGGAGCCACTTGGACCCCCGCCTCTAATGGATGGAGCTACCATCCTTTGGAAGAACAGTCTGTGAAAATACACCATTCTCCATGATATAATCAGTGCACCAAAAGGATTTTGAATAAATAGCGCACCAAGGTTTGTTCCCACTTCATGATCATCACATGGAAGCACATTCTTCATATTGCAGAGCCACTGGTGACCCTCTCTACCAATACGATGGGCTGAAACCCACAAGATTTCAAAGTTGTGCTCTGATTCTTAAGGGACAATGTGGGGCTCTTTCTCACAGGCTCCGAAGGGTATCTTTTGGAACAATCCTGTAGCCAAAGACCCCAAAAGTTCTTTTGATTCCTGTGTGAGCCAGATTGTGAATACATGAGCTAGTCAGGTTCTTGTAAACATGAACACTGGCCCTCAGTGTATCTAGTCTCAGAAAATTGCTTTATCACCCATCAAGGTTCATCTTGTGGTCCATAAAAACTCTGTCTTTTTGAGTATTATAGCCAGCTGTAGATGTCCAATGGGGACCAGCCCTGGTGACTGTGTGACAGGTAGAGCCAGAGACCCTGGTCTTGTGGCTTTAGGACTACATGGACATCCAGAGCCCTATGGCACCAAAAGGGGTCCAGTCAAGAGCTGTGCATGGGGAGGCTCAGGCAGAGGTATACTCCAGAAGCTGGCTTCCTTGCTGGGTTTTGGGGAAATGAAGATACACATCTCCATTCCACATTGATAACATTCCCATTGGATGGAAATTTTGAATCCCCTTTGGTCCTGGCTGCAGCCATCTCCTCTACCTCCCTATGTGCCCGACTGCCTGTTGATTCGCCCTTAGGAGCCATGAGCTGACACACACTAAGCAGGCACCTGAGGATGGGCATCGGGCTCTTACTCCATCCCTTGCTCAGTTATAGCCATAAGCATCAGATATACCAAGGGAGAATACTCCTCGTATCCGTGAGCTTGGTGGTTGGCTGTTTGTAGCAAGGGGTTGGGGGAGAGGAGCCACACAGCTTCCTTGCTCTGTCTGATTGAGGTGCCTTCCTTCTGAAAACCAGACAGTTCACACAAGAGCTGTAGGCTCCAGAAGCTGGTCATCAGAGAAAGAGCCTTTACAGGAAGAGGGCACCAATGTCCCTCTCCACACTCTGGAGCCACAGCTAGGGACACCTCTCAGCTACAGCACTGTCACTGCTCACTCCATTCAATCATGCAAAAAGCAGCAAAAGCCGACCAAGTCCCAGGGATCTTTAGGTCCTTCTGAAAGAAAAAAAGCAGGACCGGTGATGACAGGGCTCCCAGGTGGAGTCTCTAGAGGGCATACCTGCCTAAGCCCTCTGGTGATCTTTTTACAATCAGGTTGCTAAGAACAGGCCCTGGACACTCCCCTCCTGATAGAATTCCTCTTCCAAGCTGTGAAGAGCTCTGGCCCTCCTTGTTCGCTTTGACATATCTTTGATCTCTTGTAGAAACATGGTTCTGCCCACAATCCATTCAGAATCAGTGTCTCAAGAGCCCTATCCTCTGCCTTCCACCTGGGAGTGTGGTCCAACCTTGTGACTGGGGATGAGATTCATAAATGCATTTGGCTTCAGAAGTATGTGACCATTCTGAGGCTGAGGGCATTTGAAGTGGTCCAGCAGACAATGTTTGGTGTGTAGGCTGGACCAGAGATTTGGGCAGGGAGCTGGCCTCCCTGTGGGCCAAGGGCAAATGAAGCAAGACATCTGTCTAAGGGAATCCCCATTCCCACTGGAAATGTCGAGTTTTGGCCCAACTGGTGCCCATTTCCTTTCCCTTGATGTGTGTCTGAAAATGTGTGTGTGTGTGTGTGTGTGTGTGTGTGTGTGTGTGTGTGTGTTCCTTAGGAGCCATGGAGTCATAACTAACTCAGCTAGTATCTCTGCCTAGGCCACATTCTCCCACTCTGCTCCTGTGCTCAGTGAGAGCTAACAGGCTCTGCTCTACCAAAGGAAAGAAGACCTTTCGTCCATGTGTACTTGGTGCTTGGCTTGCTGTGCTATGGAGGGGAAAGGAGAGCCAGCTTGCCTCACTGACCTGGGTGACTGAGGTGCCTTCATTTTGAAAAGCAGACAGGTTGCACATTGGCAATATGAAGGAGGAGGGGGTCAGCATTTCATGAGCCCTTGCCAGGAATGAGGGAACCAAGTTCTTGTAGCAGATTCCTGAATAAGAGCCCTCAGAACCCCCTGGCTACAGCTCAAACACTTCTGCCTCCCACTACTGATGGGGAAAATGGCATGGATAGACCAAGCCAAAAATCACTGCCTCCTAAAGAAAGAAGGCAGGCTTCTTGCTGATAGGACTCGCAGGTGTAGTCCTTCAGAGGGCCCCCTTGGTCTAAGCCCACAGGCCTTTCTGATTCTCAATATGACCTGGTTGATAAGATACTACACTGGGTACTTCATTCTCAACTTTCTCCAAATCTGATTTGTGGTGAAGAACTCTGGCAGTGTGTGTCTCCATTTCCGCTCCTAAACTTTTTTGATGAAAGAGGGTTTGCATGGACACTATTCTGGGACAGTGTCTCAGAAAAATATCCTCTTGTTTCAACTTGGGAGTTTGGTGGTATGCCTGTGATGGTGATAGAGGTACTGCACTGGGCCCTTTTCAGTTTGGGTTCAGAATGATGTGGCCCTCCACATACCCAGGGCCTGTGAAGGTGCCCAGGGAGAATGCTCATGGGAAGTCAAAGCCCGTGGTTGAGGGTGGATCCCAACTCCTGTGTGGGGCAAGGAGAAGGAAAGGTCATGGTCTCCATCTGCGGTTTACTCCATGTGCATTTGAATGCATAGCTTTGGCTCACCTTGTAGTCATTCCTCTTCCATTGCTGCTTTTCTAACTTGGTCTCAGTTCACACATGGTTACCCTACCCTGTGTCTGTCACCTACACCAACCAAGGTCCCAGTTTAGGGGTGAGATTCCAAACTTTTCCTAACCCAATACAGGGCATCTCTGAGGTGATGTCCCAAAGGACACCTGTCCCCCCTGTCCCTGAGCCTCTGGTTGTAGGCAGGCTACAGTATCATGCAAATGGGTAACCACATGGACCGCTGCCCCTAATGGAGGGAGCTACCCTCAATCGAAAGAACAGTTTGTACATATGCACCATGATTCTGGACGTGGTCAGCACGCAAAAATGCTTTTGAATAGAGCACCGAGGCCTTGTCCCACAATCTGATCATCACATGGAAGCACATTCTTCATATGTCACAGCCAATGTTCCCCCTCTCTACTAATATGATGGCCAGAAGCACACCAGAAGCCAAAGTTCCCCTCTATATACTGCCGGAAGCTGAGCTATCCAACCAGCCTGATGGCAGGGCCCAGGCAGTAGATGGATCAGGGCTGCAGGGTAGCCCACCGACAGTGAAGCTTCTTGTACTCCTGCTTTTATGTAATTTGGCCTTAATAAAGTACCTGGGGAATTGTCTGTTGGGGAATTTCCCTCAACAGGCCCCCTGGGAAAAGAACCATTGGGAAAGAAATAAGGTTCTGCAAGGAATTGTGCAGCCCTACATTTAGCCCTTGCCACCCCCTATAAAGACTCCTCTACCTAAAGGAAGGATAGCCTCATACATTTGCCAGCAAAGGAGGGACAAATGGATTTGAAAGCCCCACTCCGGCAACAAAGGAGTGTATCTATGGGCACAAATTACTCCAACCCCTAGGCCCACTTGGCCCCCAGGAGGCATTCCAGGTGATGACTGAACCTAGTCGGTTAAAGTACAGAATGGTTCATTAGTTCTAGGTGCATTGTCTCTCTGAGAATGTATAAGGCATGGGTTCCTAAGGCACTCTTGGCCCCCTCCTGGCCCCTGGACTGAGGCGAACACTTTTGTTCCTCAAGCCACAAATGGTTCAGGGAAACAACTAAGAGGTCATGTCCTTGTAACTGTTCCACTTGAGGTGTTGAGAGATAGATGACTTTTCATGACAACAGCAAAGCAAATGCTTTATAGATTATAGATAAACATAGATACATAATGAAAATAATGTAAGAAATTAATCAATAAGCAAAGGGCAGGAGGAAACATAATGAGAAAATAACCATGTTATTCCTTAAAGTGTGATTACACATAGGAACATTTTTAGAATTAGGTAATGCTAGAAAACATAGATGACGTACGCTATAAGGAAAATTGTTAACGAATATAATGCCACGTTTGCCACAATAAAGTGGCCAGTTGACCACTCTGTTGTTGTCTGTGTCCATTTTTATTTTTGTTTTATTTTTTTTTCACTTTTTTGCTGATGCTGTTCATCCTTTGGGAACACCTGGACCTGCTGGAGCTGGACTCTGGCAGAGTTCATGGAAGGAGCCAATCTTCACCTGCCCTTCCAAACTGAAAAAGAGCATTGGCTTTATATGCCAAGACTTCAATGGTGGCTTACTTCAGCACCTCCTTATGTGTGTTACCGACCTCAACAACTTTTCTGCTCGTATTAAACTAAAAATCAACTGGCTTTTGCCAAGTACAGCCCCAAACCTCTACAAGGACAGACAATTTTACCTTTTTCTCAGCCACAAGCTTTGATATACCTCAAAAAACAAGCACATCTCATACTCCTAATGTTATAGCCTGCTCTAGTCTCAAATATTCAGACCCCACCCCCACCCCCTGGAACATTATCCCCTGGACAACCTTATGGAGAAACTGAGCATAATCTTCACTGGGGTAATTGGACTATTACTGACAGGGGTCCTGGAGGACATCTTGAAACAAAATATTCTAATAAGACCATAACCTTTGGCCAGCTTAATAGGGAGGATATTTTTTGAGAAAACGGAGGCTTGTCTGGCCCTGTAATTTGTGCACATAAAGGGAAATTAAAAGGACCTTGGCGTGTTAATCTTTGGAAGCTATGTCTTCCCTTCCTCTCTCGTACTATTAGCCATGGTGACATTTATGTGAAACAACACGCTAATCTAACTTGGGTCTCCCTGTTCAATAACCAATTCGCATGGACCACTATTTGCATCCATTCTCCCTATGTTCTCTTTGCGACCTCCACCTTACAGATCCGACAACTAGAAAATAATTATAATGTCTCTACCTCCTAAGGTTGGCTTATTTCCTGTGTAAGTAATGATAACATCACCCAATTAAACATCTCCTCTCTCTTTAGTACTTAGAGAGCGTGTCTCAACCTGGGTTCCTGTTAATATCTCTGAGCCCTATATGCACCCATTAAGACTAGGCGCGCTTTCCAAGCTTGTTCAATACTGGTACTCTGCTGCAAGGCAGAAAAGAATTGTTGGCCTGTTAACCGTGGGCATCCTAGCAGCAGTAGGCGTTATCACCTCTGCCACTGTAGCTGGAATCAGCCTGCATCATACTATCCAGACAGCCCATGTCCTTAATAAATTTATGGTCAACACCACCAAAGAATTCATGAGCCAGACTTCCACTGATAAACAAGTCTTGGCCCGACTCGAAGCTCTTGAGGCTGCAGTAGAATTTATTGGAGAAAAACAGGAGGCCTTTTTCCTCCACTCTAAACTTCCCTGTGTCCCTAACTACCAGCCTATCTGCATGACTGGCATTCCTTAGCTTGGGATGCTGTCCAGAAACACCTTCACCGTGTCTTTTGTTCCCACCTCTCTAACAATATAGTTTTATATATGACTTGAGCCAACAACTACAATATGCAGAGTACCAGCTTAAAAATGAATGGGCTGGTTCTTGGGAAATGTGGCATGTCCTAAATCCTTTCTCACTTACAGCTGGCACCCATCTCACATTCTGGATAACTTTGAGAAGTGGAATGCTTTTACTGTGTCTCTGCTTATGTCTTTGCAGAATCACCTTCCAAGCCATCCAAAAGCAAAAGAATGACCAGAAGCTCATCATGATGGTCCCGGAACATGAAGCTAAAAGAACCAAGAAAAACAAAAAGGGGGAGCTGTGGGGTATAAGCTTAGGAATCCCCTGGGCTTACACAAATTGGTTCATATGGCATAAAGAAATACAAAGCCATAAAGTGCTCACTCCCGAGTTTGGGCAAGCCAGATTTGCACCCCAAGACTAGAGGGGTGCAAAGATACCCCGAGAATAGGGAGGCACAAAGGTGCCAGGAATAGGGAGGTGCAATGGGGCCTCGCCCCACATGTGTTACAGAATTATATGTACATGAGGAAACCTAGCACTTCTGAGGGGTCCAGCATGGAAAGTTTGCCTGTAGGCAGGCCCAAAGGAGTAAGGATAATACCAGTCCTTCTGCAAGAAGAAAACACTGAGCCATACAATACATCTTCAGTTGTATCCCATTCTGATTTGAATTGTGGGTGAAGATTTCCTCTGGACTGGGCTTCCAGGTAAACCCAGTGGTGTTTTCCCCATTCCCCAGTGCGGAGGTGCTTACAATTATGAAGACAGCCAGCTTCAGGTAGATTATATTAGTCACTCTATTCTCTGCTTCATCCCTTTCTCATAGGAAAAGAAGTACTCTGGCCCTCCATGTGTCCATTCCCATTCTGTCACTGGATTTCTTTCTTTTTTTGAAACCTGGTTTTCAAAATTTACCATTTTTGAGTGAGCAAGACACACACACACACACACACACACACACACAGCCATGATTGGGGTAGGAACAAAAAGAGGGAGATAGAAAATCTGAAGCAGACAACACTCTGTGAGTACAAAGCCTGATACGGAGTTAGACCTCACAACTATGACTTTGTGACCTGAGCTGAAATCAAGAGACAGCCACATGACAGACTGAGCATCCCAGGTGCCTCGTTCTTTTTGATTTCTCTAATTATATCTTGGTTCCCACTATGCATAGACAGCCTGTCAATAACTCAGTGAGAAATGGGTGATGGGTGGAAATTTCTCACACTGTTCCCCAGCTAACAAAGCATTCAGTTTCTGATACACAAGAGGATCCACTGACCCCTGAGACTGTTGACTTGGTGGTTGAAACCCTGGAGTTGGCATGGCAATAGTTAGACAGCAGAACTCCAACCACCAGCTGCTACGGATGCCTTCATCTGAACAGCAGACAGTTCATCCATTTGCAGTATTCTTCAGGACCTGGAAAATGTGCAGAAACAACCCATTCAAGGACCAGTGCAACAGAGCCACTTTCTAAATACTTGAGGGTCAGCCACAAACCAGAAACTGCTAACTGTGTAGCATGACTGCCTCAGAGGACAGGAAAAAACAAAACAAAAGAAAAAAACAAAAAAACAATATTGAATGCCAGAAACGTTCCCTCTCCTTGTGAAGGAACAATGCAGGAGTTATCCCTTTGTCCTAGCACACACAGGGTTCTTACTCCTGAGACAACCATGTTGCCAAGAGATTGTTCCAGTCACTGCAGTTTCTTGCCATAACCCATTCTTTTCTGTTCATAGACAAGTTTGGTCTTCTGTGTCTTCTCCTCCACCCTGTTGCTTTTTCAAGCTCAGATCTCCCTGTTGTCCATTGAGGCCCATTGTCTCAGATCCATTTCCTCTTCTTTTAACTAGGAAGTCTGACCAAATTCTTGTCACTCTGGGATATGCTGGGCCACAGGGACCCTCAAAAATGGCCTCCCAGTACTCTGTTGACAAAGATAAGCCCGGGACATTTCAAGGTGCCCAGCAGGAATGCTTGTGTGTATTCAGGGTCAGAGGTATCAGGAGGGAGCTATCCTCACTTCTGGGCCAAAAGAAACATGGAGCTAGACAATTCATTCTCAGATTTATTTCCATTCTCAGCTGAAATGAAAAACTTAGGCCCTGTGTATACCCATTCCAATTCCCTGGATGTATGGGTCCCAGGTAAGGCGAATGAGGCTGTCCCCCACACTGGCGAGTGCCCAGCCAGTCCCAAGGAGCTCTGACTCTGCTCTGTGCTAACCAAGAGCAATCAGTTGCTGATATCCCAAAGGAAAGATTGCCTTCCTGGGAGTATTGGTGTTTGTGGCTGGGTGATGAGGGAATGATGGTTAGCCATCTTCTCTCCCTCCCTGACTGTTAAAGAAGCTGTCACTCTGAAGAGCAGTGGATTCACCTATGGGCAGTATTCTTGAGGACCTGCTTAGCACTGAAAGAGACCAATTAAGAATACTGCACCACAGACCAGCTGAAAACACTTGAGCACAAACCCACTACCCTTGAATCGCTGCTGCCTTTATCCACTGATAGGATGGGAAAGGAAACCAGTGAACTCGCAAAGCTTTCCTTGTCTCTCTCGGGTAACAATACAGATATCTTTCCATGAGGGCTCCCACTGTAAACCGTGGAGGTTTCCCTCTGCCCTAGTCCACATGTGTTTCTTTTTGCGGAGACAGTCAGCTGGCCAGGAGATTGTACTAGTCATTTCATCCTCAGACTGATCACATTCTCATCTCTCATAGGAACCCTGTCCCTCTGTGTATCTATTTCCACTCCTTTCCTCTCTTTGTGTTTATTTTTATTTTTGAGAGAAAGGGAGGGCACGAGAGTGAGTGTGTGTGCATGTGGTGAGGGGTTGAGAGGGAGGGACAGATGACTGCAAGCAGGCTCCTCCATGCTGACAGGAGAGAACTTCATGTGGGGGGTCCATCTTGCAACCATGAAATCACACCCTTCATGATAAACTGATGGTTAAGCAACCGAGCCACCCAGGAGCCCCATTCTTTCTTTTACTTTTTTATTTATTTAATTTTGAGAGAGAGCGAGAGACCAACAGAGAGAGAGAGAGAGAGAGAGAGAGAAAACAGGGGATGGGCTGAGAAAGAGAGAGAGAGACAGAATCTGTAGCAGACTTCAGGCCTCAAGCTGTCAGCAGAAACTGTAACACAGGACTCGAACTCACGAACTGTAAGATCATGGCCTGAGCTGAAACCAAGAGTCAGAGGCTTAAGCAACTGAGTCATCCAGGTGCCCCTTTTTACTCTTCTTAAAAGTAGAATCAGCCATCCCTGGTTCAGAGCAATTCCCTCTGATTTTAATTGGTGATTCTGGATGAGTTCTTGGGACCGCAAAATAGGTTGAGCCATAGGAGCCCTGCAACATGCCTTCCAGATCTACATTGACAACATTAGATGCAGGTCAGTGGAAAGTACCTAGCACAGAACATTTGAGTGTAGCTAGGGCCAAAAGGGTTGGGAGGCAGCTGACTTCAGTACTGGGGGAAAGGCAAATGGAGGGAGATATTTCTCTCTCAGCTTTCTTCCATTCCCATCTAAAATGAAACTTTGGCTGTCCGTAGAGCCATTCCCATCCCATTGCTATTTGTTAAGTAGGACTTGGTTCGCAGGCTGGGTGGGCCAGTAGGGCTGTCAATCACACAGTGAGCTGCCAGGGATTGCTGGTGAGTTCTTATGCTGCTTCTCTGATAACCAAGAGTAATTAGTTTCTTACAACCCACAGGGAAGATTGATTTGCTGTCAGAAAGCACTTAGTGCCTGGCCTCATATTCTGAAGAGCACAGGATCCACACGCGCAAGGTATGTTCCAGGACCTAGTCAGTGCAGACAGAGGCTCTTCAAAACCTAATGTGCCACAGGAATGGTTCCAAACACCCCCTGAATCCCTGCTGCCTCTATCCCCTGTAGGGAAGTACAGGAAAAACAGGCAAGGTCAGAAGCTTTCCTTCCCTTTCAGAAGGAAATATGCAGACCTCCTGCAGACTGGGCTTTCAGGAGGTTTCCCTTTAGAGGTTTCCTTTGTCTCTAGCCACAGGAGTTTCTTACTCCTTAGACAGGACCTTGCCAGGAAGTTGTCCTTCTGAGACACTTCATTCTAACCTATGTCCCATTCTCATCGATACTGAAGCACTTTGGCCTTCCTGTTTTCCATTCCAATGAATACTTTTTTTCTGTTTGCAAAGTTGTTTCTCCCTGAGGCCATTCACGGCCAGTGTCTCAGAGACATATCCTTTCCTTCAGGTTGGGGAATCTGGCGAAATCCTGATGTCTCTGGCATAATTGGGACAGAGGATCCCCTCATTATGTGCCTTTCAGAAGTGTGTAGGCAATGGGGTGCATAGGGCTCTTGAAGGTCCCCAGCAGAGTGTCCCTGAGTAGGCAATGCCAGGGTTTGGGAGGGAGCTGGTCTTACTTCTGGTTGAAGGAGAAACTATGTTAGTTAATTTACAGCTCTATCTTAATCTTCTCTGTCATATAGAAGCTTGGCCTTCCTTATAGCCCTTCTCATCTAATTTGTTTTCATAACTAGGTCACCACCAGGTGGAATTGGTCTGTCAGCCACATAACCAACATCCAGAGTTTGCGATGATATACCACTCTGGTCCTGTGTTATCTGAGAGCAATCATTTCCTTTAACCCAAAGAAGAATGCCCCTCCTGCCCAGAATGAACACCTGTTGCTTGACTGGCCCAGGCAATCTCTGTGATTGGTAGCCAGATGGCCACCCTCCCCTGCCTGATTGAATTGTGTTGATTGTCTAAGGCAGATGAACGGGACATGCAGGACAATTCAGCCCAAAAAATCCTTGGAAGGAGTACCGCACTATGACTCGGTTAAAAAACCTACAGCACCCTCAGGAGCACTAACTGTTACCAGGAATCAGTTCCCTGAGGGCTAGGGCATACAAAGGAGCCAAGGTCGGGAACCATCCTTCTCTTTCTGAAGTAAAAATGCAAGCGTATTGCCAGATGGGCACCCAGGTGTAGGCAATGGATGTTTCCCTTTGCCCCTGCCCACAGGTGTTTCTTACTAGAGACAACAGCTTCTCCAGAGCTTGTGCTATTCACATCCTTGTCAGCTTCATTCTGCTCTCCTTTGGAATGAAGCACTTTGGTCCTCCTTTTCCCTGGTTCATTTCCCTCCTTTTCCTCTTTTTTTTTTTTTCAAACTAGGATCTTGCTGAAGTCCCTTCAGAATCAGTGTCTCAGAGCAACATCATCTGAGTTGCTCCTTTAAACTGGGGACTCTGGCATAGATTGACAACAGGACCTCTTGTAACTTCCCACGAGAATTCTGTTCATAGTGAGAGGCCTAAGGCATATAAAGGTGCCAGGTTGGGTATGGGTGGATGCGGGTAGGAGGTCCCAGAGGTTTGTGGAGGGGCTGGCCTTACAGATGCAGCAAGGAGAAATGAAAGTAGATATACATGCCCAGCATTACTGCAGTCCCATCTGTAACGTGGATCCTGACCTCCTGTGGAGCCATTCCCACCAAGTTGCTATTTTCTAAGTCCTTGGTCACATTGAGGGACAACTGGGCTTCCAGTCACTTCACACAAGCAGAGCCCAAAGATTGGTGCTAAACTCCCACTCTGGTCCTTTGCTATGGGAGAGCAAACAGTATCTTCAAATCAAAGGAAGGATGGCCTTCTTTTTCCTGAGTGCTTGGTGCTTGGCCAGCTCTGGTAAGTGCAGTGAAGGATAGACATGCCTTCCTTGTGAGTCAAACATGATTCCCGTATGCACACTATGCTTCAGGACCTTGTCAGAACCGAAAGCGCCCTTTCAAGAACTTCTGCATCAGGTCCAATCACTTGATCACCAGATAGGTGCAAGGACCCCTTACCTCCAAATCAATGGTGCTTCTATTGCCTGATGGGAAGGACAGGAAAAACCACCAAATCCAGCTTTTCCTGTTTCTTAATGAATAGAAACCTCCTGCAGAATTTCCCTCTTGGGTGTAGCCAATGGAATTTTCCTTTTACACTGGCCCTCAGGGCTTTCTTACTGCCCAGACAGCCAGCCCAACAGGAGATAGAAGTAAGCACTGAATTCTAACTGTAGTCCATTGTCTTCTGCAATGAAGACCTTTGGTCCTCAGGGAGCATGTTTGCATTGTATTGTGCTTTTTTTCAAACTAGGTTCTACCTGGAAGCCATTCAGAACAAGAGCCTCAGAAGAATGTACCCTGTTTACACTTGAACTTTCCAGGATCCAGGGGTCAGTGTTAGGTACACAGCCCAGGTCCCAACATTGGTGTGGAGTTCCCAATCATTTCCTCAGCCAACTGACAGCTCTCAGTGTCTAGTACCCCAGAGGAAAGCAGGCCCCCCTGTCCAAGGGGGCTTGGTGCACACTTAGAATCATTGCAGGGGTTGTAGGCCGCTGGCTTCCCTCCCCTGGCTGACAGAGGTGACTTCAACCCGCAGAGTAGATGGTTCATGCATGTCTACTCTGCTCCAGGTCCTGGGATCATACCCAAAGGGACTTTTTTTTTTAATTTTTTCAATATATGAAATGTATTGTCAAATTGGTTTCCATACAACACCCAGTGTTCATCCCAAAAGGTGCCCTCCTCGATATCCATCACACACCCTCCCTTCCCTCCCACCCCCCCATCAACCCTCAGTTTGTTCTCAGTTTTAAGAGTCTCTTATGCTTTGGCTCTCTCCCACTCTAACCTCTTTTTTTTTTTTTCCTTCCCCTCCCTCATGGGTTTCTGTTAAGTTTCTCAGGATCCACATAAGTGTGAAAACATACGGTATCTGTCTTTCTCTGTATAGCTTATTTCACTTATCATCACACTCTCCAGTTCCATCCACGTTGCTACAAAGGGCCATATTTTGTTCTTTCTCATTGCCACATAGTACTCCATTGGGTATATAAACCACAATTTCTTTATCCATTCATCCGTTGATGGACATTTAGGCTCTTTCCATAATTTGGCTATTGTTGACAGTGCTGCTATAAACATCGGGGTACAAGTGCCCCTATGCATCAGTACTCCTGTATCCCTTGGGTAAATTCCTAGCAGTGCTATTGCTGGGTTATAGGGTAGGTCTATTTTTAATTTTCTGAGGAACCTCCACACTGCTTTCCAGAGTGGCTGCACCAATTTGCATTCCCACCAACAGTGCAAGAGGGTTCCCATTTCTCCACATCCTCTCCAGCATCTATAGTCTCCTGATTTGTTCATTTTGGCCACTCTGACTGGCGTGAGGTGATATCTGAGTGTGGTTTTGATTTGTATTTCCCTGATAAGGAGCGACGTTGAACATCTTTTCATGTGCCTGTTGGCCATTTGGATGTCTTCTTTAGAGAAGTGTCTATTCGTGTTTTCTACCCATTTCTTCACTGGGTTATTTGTTTTTCGGGTGCAGAGTTTGGTGAGCTCTTTATAGATTTTGGATACTAGCCCTTTGTCCGATATGTCATTTGCAAATATCTTTTCCCATTCCGTTGGTTGCCTTTTAGTTTTGTTGGTTGTTTCCTTTGCTGTGCAGAAGCTTTTTATCTTCATAAGATCCCAGTAGTTCATTTTTGCGTTTAATTCCCTTGCCTTTGGGGATGTGTCGAGTAAGAGATTGCTACGGCTGAGGTCAGAGAGGTCTTTTCCTGCTTTCTCCTCCAGGGTTTTAATGGTTTCCTGTCTCACATTAAGGTCCTTTATCCATTTTGAGTTTGTTTTTGTGAATGGTGTGAGAAAGTGGTCTAGTTTCAATCTTCTGCATGTTGCTGTCCAGTTCTCCCAGCACCAATTGTTAAAGAGACTGTCTTTTTTCCATTGGATGTTCTTTCCTGCTTTGTCAAAGATGAGTTGGCCATACGTTTGTGGGTCTGGTTCTGGGGTTTCTATTCTATTCCATTGGTCTATGTGTCTGTTTTTGTGCCCATACCATGCTGTCTTGATGATTACAGCTTTGCAGTAGAGGCTAAAGTCTGGGATTGTGATGCCTCCTGCTTTGGTCTTCTTCTTCTTCAAAATTACTTTGGCTATTCGGGGCCTTTTGTGGTTCCATATGAATTTTAGAATTGCTTGTTCTAGTTTCGAGAAGAATGCTGGTGTAATTTTGATTGGGATTGCATTGAATGTGTAGATAGCTTTGGGTAGTATTGACATTTTGACAATATTTATTCTTCCAATCCATGAGCAGGGAATGTCTTTCCATTTCTTTATATCTTCTTCAATTACCTTCATAAGCTTTCTATAGTTTTCAGCATACAGATCTTTTACATCTTTGGTTAGATTTATTCCTAGGTATTTTATGCTTCTTGGTGCAATTGTGAATGGGATCAGTTTCTTTATTTGTCTTTCTGTTGCTTCATTGTTAGTGTATAAGAATGCAACTGATTTCTGTACATTGATTTTGTATCCTGCAACTTTGCTGAATTCATGTATCAGTTCTAGCAGACTTTTGGTGGAGTCAATCAGATTTTCCATGTATAATATCATGTCATCTGCAAAAAGCGAAAGCTTGACTTCATCTTTGCCAATTTTGATGCCTTTGATTTCCTTTTGTTGTCTGATTGCTGATGCTAGAACTTCCAGCACTATGTCAAACAACAGCGGTGAGAGCGGGCATCCCTGTCGTGTTCCTGATCTCAGGGAAAAAGCTCTCAGTTTTTCCCCATTGAGGATGATGTTAGCTGTGGGCTTTTCATAAATGGCTTTTATGATGTTTAAGTATGTTCCTTCTATCCCGACTTTCTCGAGGGTTTTTATTAAGAAAGGGTGCTGGATTTTGTCAAAGGCCTTTTCTGCATCAATTGACAGGATCATATGGTTCTTTTCTTTTATTAATGTGATGCAACACGTTGATTGATTTGTGAATGTTGAACCAGCCCTGCATCCCAGGAATGAATCCCACTTGATCATGGTGAATAATTCTTTTTATATGCCGTTGAATTCGATTTGCTAGTATCTTACTGAGAATTTTTGCATCCATATTCATCAGGGATATTGACATGTAGTTCTCTTTTTTTACTGGGTCTCTGTCTGGTTTAGGAATCAAAGTAATGCTGGCTTCATAGAATGAGTCTGGAAGTTTTCCTTCCCTTTCTATTTCTTGGAATAGCTTGAGAAGGATAGGTATTATCTCTGCTTTAAACGTCTGGTAGAACTCCCCTGGGAAGCCATCTGGTCCTGGACTCTTCCTTGTTGGGAGATTATTGATAACCGATTCAATTTCTTCGCTGGTTATGGGTCTGTTCAAGCTTTCTGTTTCCTCCTGATTGAGTTTTGGAAGAGTGTGGGTGTTTAGGAATTTGTCCATTTCTTCCAGGTTGTCCAATTTGTTGGCATATAATTTTTCATAGTATTCCCTGATAATTGTTTGTATCTCTGAGGGATTGGTTGTAATCATTCCATTTTCATTCATGATTTTATCTATTTGGGTCATCTACCTTTTCTTTTTGAGAAGCCTGGCTAGAGGTTTGTCAATTTTGTTTATTTTTTCAAAAAACCAACTCTTGGTTTCGTTGATCTGCTCTACCGTTTTTTTAGATTCTATGTTGTTTATTTCTGCTCTGATCTTTATTATTTCTCTTCTTCTGCTGGGTTTAGGCTGCCTTTGCTGTTCTGCTTCTATTTCCTTTAGGTGTGCTGTTAGATTTTGTATTTGGGATTTTTCTTGTTTCTTGAGATAGGCCTGGATTGCGATGTATTTTCCTCTCAGGACTGCCTTCGCTGCATCCCAAAGCGTTTGGATTGTTGTATTTTCATTTTCGTTTGTTTCCATATATTTTTTAATTTCTTCTCTAATTGCCTGGTTGACCCACTCATTCTTTAGTAGGGTGTTCTTTAACCTCCATGCTTTTGGAGGTTTTCCAGACTTTTTCCTGTGGTTGATTTCAAGCTTCATAGCATTGTGGTCTGAAAGTATGCATGGTATAATTTCAATTCTTGTATACTTATGAAGGGCTGTTTTGTGACCCAGTATATGATCTATCTTGGAGAATGTTCCGTGTGCACTTGAGAAGAAAGTATATTCTGTTGCTTTGGAATGCAGAGTTCTAAATATATCTGTCAAGTCCATGTGATCCAATGTACCATTCAGGGCCCTTGTTTCTTTATTGACCATGTGTCTAGATGATCTATCCATTTCTGTAAGTGGAGTGTTAAAGTCGCCTGCAATTACCACATTCTTATCCATAAGGTTGCTTATGTTTATGAGTAATTGTTTTATATATTTGGGGGCTCTGGTATTCGGCGCATAGACATTTAAAATTGTTAGCTCTTCCTGATGGATAGACCCTGTAATTATTATATAATGCCCTTCTTCATCTCTTGTTACAGCCTTTAATTTAAAGTCTAGTTTGTCTGATAGAAGTATGGCTACTCCAGCTTTCTTTTGGCTTCCAGTAGCATGATAAATAGTTCTCCATCCCCTCACTCTCAGTCTAAAGGTGTCCTCAGATCTAAAATGAGTCTCTTGTAGACAGCAAATAGATGGGTCTTGTTTTTTTTATCCATTCTGATACCCTATGTCTTTTGGTTGGCGCATTTAATCCATTTACATTCAGTGTTATTATAGAAAGATACGGGTTTAGAGTCATTGTGATGTCTGTATGTTTTATGCTTGTAGCGATGTCTCTGGTACTTTGTCTCACAGGATCCCCCTTAGGATCTCTTGTAGAGCTGGTTTACTGGTGACAAATTCCTCAGTTTTTGTTTGTTTGGGAAGACCTTTATCTCTCCTTCTATTCTAAATGACAGACTTGCTGGATAAAGGTTTCTCGGCTGCATATTTTTTCTGTTCAACACATTGAAGATCTCGTGCCAATCCTTTCTGGCCTGCCAAGTTTCAAAAGAGAGATCAGTCACGAGTCTTATAGGTCTCCCTTTATATGTTAGGGCATGTTTGTATCTTGCTGCTTTCAGAATTTTCTCTTTATCCTTGTATTTTGCCAGTTTCACTGTGATATGTCATGCAGATCGATTCAAGTTATGTCTGAAGGGAGTTCTCTGTGTCTCTTGGATTTCAATGCCTTTTTCCTTCCCCAGTTCAGGGAAGTTCTCAGCTATTATTTCTTCAAGTACACCTTCAGCACCTTTCCCTCTCTCTTCCTCCTCTGGGATACTAATTATGCGTAAATTATTTCTTTTTAGTGTATCACTTAGTTCTCTAATTTTCCCCTCATACTCCTGGATTTTTTTATCTCTCTTTTTCTCAGCTTCCTCTTTTTCCATAATTTTATCTTCTAGTTCACCTATTCTCTCCTCTGCCTCTTCAATCCAAGCCGTGGTCATTTCCATTTTGTTTTGCATTTCGTTTAAAGCGTTTTTCAGCTCCTCCTGACTGTTCCTTAGTCCCTTGATCTCTGTAGCAAGAGATTCTCTGCTGTCCTCTATACTGTTTTCAATCCCAGCGATTAATTTTATGACTATTATTCTAACTTCACTTTCTGTTATATTATTTAAATCCTTTTTGATCAGTTCATTAGCTGTTGTTATTTCCTGGAGATTCTTTGAGAGGAATTCTTCCGCTTGGTCATTTTGGATAGTCCCTGGAGTGGTGCGGACCTGCAGGGCACTTCCCCTGTGCTGTGGTGTATAACTGGAGTTGGTGGGTGGGGCCGCAGTCAGACCTGATGTCTGCTCCCAGCCCACCGCTGGGGCCACAGTCAGACTGGTGTGTGCCTTCTCTTCCCCTCTCCTAGGGGCAAGATTCACTGTGGGGTGGCGTGGCCTGTCTGGGCTACTTGCACACTGCCAGGCTTGTGGTGCTGGGGATCTGGCGTATTAGGTGGGGTGGGTAGGCAAGGTGCACGGGGGCAGGATGGTTAGGCTTAGCTCACTTCTCCTTAGGTGATCCACTTCAGGAGGGGCCCTGTGGCAGCGGGATGGAGTCAGAGCACAGCGTTGGGTGTTTGCGCGGAGCAAGCAAGTTCCCTGGCAGGAACTGGTTCCCTTTGGGATTTTGGCTGGGGGAGGGGCGAGGGAGATGGCGCTGGCTAGCACCTTTGTTCCCCAACAAACTGAGCTGTGTCATCCGGGGGCTCAACAACTCTCCCTCCCTTTGTCTTCCAGCCTTCCCACTTTCTGAGAAGAGCTGTTAACTTATGACCTCCCAGATGCTAAGTCACGCTTGCTGTCAGAACACATTCCCTCTGGCCCCTCCGCTTTTGCAAGCCAGACTCGGGGGCTCTGTTTGGCCAGCAGGCTGCCCCTCCGCCCCGGCTCCCACCTGCCGGTCCGTGCAGCGTGCACCACCTCTCTGCCCTTCCTACCCTCTTCTGTGGCCTCTGCGCTTGGCTCCAGAGACCTGGTTCTGCTAGTCTTCTGGTGGATTTCTGGGTTAGTTAGGCAGGTGTAGGTGATCAGCAGGACGTGTGGTGAGCCCAGCGTCCTCCTACACCGCCATCTTCCTCGAACCCCCCCCCCAAAGGGACTTTGAATTGAATACTGGACCCAGGCCAGGTTCTCACCACGTGACCATCAGCCAGAAGCTCCAAGCAGCCACCCCTGTATCACTGCTGCCTGTCCTCTAATGGACAGGGCAAGAATCAGACCCAAAGTTGGTGCTTTCCCTCCTTTTCTGAAGGAAGAATGCAGACCCTTCGCTGACAGGGCTCCTGGGTGTAGACCGTAAAGGGCTCCCTTCACCAAAGTCCGCATGTCCTGCTTATTGCCGAAAGAACCAGCTTGCCAGGAGATGGCATTGGTCATTTCATTCTCCACAGGATCCCATTCTCATTCCTAATGAGGAACTCTGGCCCTCCGTGGATCCATTTTCACCCTTTTTTTTCTATTTTGACCCTCGGTCATCTCTAAGGCCCATTCCATGTAGTCTCGCAGTGGAATATCATTGGTGTTCAGCTGGACACCCTCGTCTCATCCTTGTGACTGTGTGATAGGCTGGGCCACAGGACCCTGGCAAGTTGATGCCGTAACCATGCAGGCATTCAGAGGTCTAGAGCATTGGAAAGGCCCAGGTTAGAACATTTGCACGTAGGGTGGGCCAGAGGACTGGGAAGGGAGCGAGACCCCTTTCTTGGCTGAGGAGACATGAAGTGACACAGCCCCTTTCCAAATTGTTCCCATTCCCGTTGGATATCTGGAACTTTGGCCCTCCTTATGGACACTCCTTTCCCATGGTTCTTTGTCTAACCATTTCCCTATTTAGACGTAGCAGCTGTAGAGCTGTCACTCACTCAACCCATGACCAGGGATAGATTTTCACACGCCTGTGCATGTTGGAGGTGCACCCCGAGCAAGGCAGCGCAACCACTACTAATGACAACACTGCACTTTGTCTTGGATTGACCTTCCATCTGGGGCACAGATGGGCCAGGGGACCACAGTTATCATCACTGGGTTCAGGTCACCACCCAGTGAGATTTCTGGGTCAGGTGTAAAGGCACGAACAGCGCTGTGCATCAAGGCAATGCCATAGCAGCCTCAGTGGCCCCAAAAAACATCTGGTGGTCATGGTGTGGCAACCATGGCATCGGGCTGTGCAGTGCTGTCCTCCTTCAGCACACTCAATGGTAGCAAGAGTGACAGTTCTGGCTGGCAGGACTAGGCCCACCACAGCCCCAAGGACTGTGGCAGAAGGCAGGGACTGCCACAGAGGGTGGAATCCACTAGAGCCGCTCCTCGTGTTTGCCTCCTTACCAGTTCACTTCTCCCAGCCCACGTTTGGAAGATTAAAGTGGTCTCACATGGGTGTCCTCATATGAAATGGATAAGCATGTTATGATGTGGTGAAGAAATCCAGGGATAACCTATATGGAGGGTGATCTGTGTCAAGACGCTGGCCAGTGTGCAATATGCCTGGAAGAAATGCAGAGGGTGGTACTAGAGCAGGCTTGCCTTGTCTACTCATATATCACTGGGGTTGCATGGGTTTGAAATAAATACTTCTTGCCCTGAGCTTCATTCAAATAGTGTAACCAAATCCCATTTTATAGGTATTCTTGTCTTTTCAAGATGCTTCAACTCCGAGAGTCTCTGAAAATCTTCCTAGCCAAATAAATCCAAAACCACAGGTCTGCTTGGTCAGAAATCGGAGTTCTGTGAGACTCATGCAGAGATGAACCATCACCCAGGGAAAAGGATGCTGCTGAAGAGCCAGGGGCCCTTAGGCCAAACATCTGCCACAGTCACAATGACTAGACCCGATTCCCAGGTCAGGGCCCAGGATACGACTATAAGAGTTAAAATAGAGCAAAGAGGTGACAAGGGATAGAGGGAGGGCCAGAGTTCTGTATCAGGGATAATGAAGTGGGTGACTGGCAAAGTCTTCCCAGCTCACTGACTGACTCAGGAAGGAGAAACACCTGTGGACTTTGGCTAATGGTGGCATCCACAAGTTCCACCTATAGGTCTCATCAGCAAGAAGCCTGCCCAGATTCTTCCTTCAGGATCAGAGGGAAAGACCTGGCTCTAGGTATGTGTCCTGTCCTTGCCATCAGCGCATAGTGGTAGCAGTGATACAGCTGTAGGAGGGCTGTGCTGTCCAGTGATGGAAGTGTTTGGAAGCAGGTCTTGTTGCAGGATTCCATCCAAAGGAACTTTCTGTGCTGAGCAGATCCTGGACCATTCTGCCCACATGAAAAGCTGCCATTCTTCAAAATGAAGGGATCTCTATTAGTGAGGGGAGGGAGGCCAACTGGATACCCATGCTCATGCATACACTAGTCAGCTAAGCAACACCATGTGCTCAGGGAGAGAAGAGCCAGGTTTCCTCTGGGATATTAGACCCACATACCTTCAATTTCCTCAGGAACTCACAGGGAAAGTGGCACCATTCATACAGCCATGGCTCCTGGAACAGGAACAGAGGCATAGTAAGGAAAGCAGCCTTGGGATGTGCATGAGCACAACAGTGCCAAGTTCTGCATCTCCAAAGGGCTGGCATCCACCAACGAAAAAGGTATCTTTCTTCATCAGCTCTGGATCCAGACAGGGAGGCCAGGTCCATTCCTAAAACCTCTGGCTTAGCCTACCCACAAGCGTTATCCCTAGGCACCTTCACACAACTTAAGTTTGGGGAAGGCCACATGATTCCGAAACCAAACTGAGAAGGACCCAATGTTCATCTCACATGAAATTGGTAGAATGTCGAGGATGAAGTACCCAGCACAGTCACCAACCAACTGGCGTGTATCTGGAATAAGAAAGACCTGTGGGTTTAGCAACGGGAGCCCACTGAACTACTACACCTGAGAACCCTGTCAGCAAGAAGCCTGCATTTTACCCTGGGAGCCAGTTATTTCTGGATTGTTCTATCCCTGCCACATTTCCCATCAATTGAGGGAGGTAGCAGTGCATGAGCCGTAGCTATTGGGTCCTGAGGGCTCTTGCTCAGGAATCTGCAACAGGGGCTTGGTTCCCTAATTCGTGGCAAGGGCTTTTCCAATGCTGACTCCCTCCTTGTTCATACTGCCCACGTTCAAACCATCTGCTTCTCAGAAGGAAGGCAAGTCAATCATCAGGTCATTGAGGCAAGCTGGCTCCCCTTCCCCCACCAGAGCACAGCAAGCCAAACACCAAGCACCTAGGGACTAAAGACCTTTTTCTTTGCTAGAAGAGGCTGATAGCTCTCTCTGAGCACAGGAGCAGAGTGATAGTTTGCAGCCAACCCAGGGGTGCCAGCTGAGTGAGTGATGGCCCCATGGCCAGAACAGGAGAAAAATAATAAATTGTCAGAAATACAGCAAGGAGAAGGCCCTCGGTGCCAGATAGGCCCAATCTCGACATTTCAGAGGAGTTTTGCTTCATTTGCCTTTGGCCCAGAAGGAAGCCAGCTCCCTGCCCAAAATCTCTGGCCCAGTCTACATACCAAACATTCTCTGCAGGTCCACCTCAAATGCCCTGGGCTTCTTCTGATTGATCATATACCTTTGAAACTCAGTGAATTAATGAAGATAGAGCCCTGTGGCAGAACCTCTACCCTAGTCACAAGTACTGGACCATAATCCGAGATAGAGGGCAGAGGCATGGAATCTTGAGACCCTGACTCAGAAATGATCATGAGAGGAACCTTGTTTCTACAAGAGAGCCAAGATGTGTCAAGGTGGTTAAGGAGGTCCTGAAGTCTGCAGACCTTAGACAGGGAAATCTATGGAGAAGGGGATCTTCCAACACCAGCTCCTGGCAATCTGGCCCTCAGAAGAAGAAACACCAGAGGGTTCAGGCAAACACGCCCTCTAGTGTCTCCATCTGGGAGCCCTGTCAGCTACAGGCCTGCCTTCTTCCTTTAGAAGGACCTAGAGAGCCCTGGGACTTGGTCTGCTTGGCTTGCTTTTCCCATCATTGAATGGAGTAGGAAGTGACAGTGCTTTCCCAGCTGTGGCTCTAAAGTGTGGAAAGGGGCATTTGTGCCCTCTTCGTGTATAGGGCTTTTCTGTGCTGACCAGCTTCTGGAGCTTACCCCTCCAGTGTGAACAGTCTGTTATATGGAAGGAAAACACCTCAACGAGGCAGAACAACGAGGCGAGCCTGCTCCTTTCACCCCCACCTCTTGCTTCCAACAGCCAAGCACCAAGATCAGGAGTAGGAGGCCTATTCTCCTTTGGAATATCTGATGCTCATGGCTGTTACTGATCAGGATACCCAGTTGGAACCCGACACCCATCACTGGATGCCTGCTAAGTGAGGGCCAGCTCCATGGTTCCTAGTGGTGGATGAAGAAGCAGTCAGGAACAGAGGAATGGCCTCAGCAAGGACCAAAGGGCAGTCAGTAATTCCATCCCATGGGAATGCAATCAGTGTTGAATTGAGTTGTTTATATCTTCAATTCCGCTGGGCCCAGCAAGGAAGCCATCTCCTAGGTAATACATGTGGCCCAGCCTTCCTCAAAACAGCTCTCAGCTGGACCCCTTCTGATGCCTTAGGGCTCTGGATGCCCATGTGGTTCTGAAACCAAAGAGGCTGGTCTCCTTTGTCTCCACTGTTCCCACTCTCATAAGGGTTTTCCTCTTTGGGCATCTGCAGGCTAGAGACAGTACTCTCAAAGACTAAATTTGTATGGACAAGATGAACTGTAGTGGATGATACAACAATGTCATGAAACTGGATGCAACGAGGGCCAGAGCTCTACAAGTTTAGAAGACCCTGACTAGCACACTGTATTCACAAGCTGGCTTGCTCAGGAATCACAGGGACCTTTTTGGGCTTTTGCTAAAGGAGTGCTCCAAAGGATGCTCGGTGGAGCCCTGTGAGGAAGAGGCCCACATTCTTACTTAAGACATAGACAAGAACTTTGTCTTCTGGTGTGCTTCTGCACACCGTATCCATGGAGAGGAGCAGCAGAGATTCTGAGATATGAAGAAGTTGCTTCCATATTTTGATCAAGAGGTGGGAATAAGGGCTCGGTGCAGCGTATATTCAAAAGGCTTTTTGTGTGCCGATCAGGTCATGGCGCATGCTGGACATGCACAGACTATTCTGCCAAATGAGGGTAGCTCCATCCATTAGGGGCAGGGTCCATGTGACTACGCATTGTCACGAGAGTGTTGCCTGCCCAGCACCAAAGGCTCAGGGACAGCGGTGCTTGGTATCTTCTGGGATATCAGACTCTGTGAGCCCCGCATTGCCTCAGGAAAGGCTTGGAAACTCACCTGCACTCCAGGGACCTTGGTTGATGTAGGGGACAGACACAGGGTCTCTGTGTGTGAACTGAGATCAAGTTAGGAAAGCAGCAATGGGAGAGGAATGACACTAAGGAGAGTCAAAGCTGTGCATTCAAATTGGCTTGCGGGAAACAAGGAAAGACACCATGACCTTGCTTTCCCCTTGTCCCACACAGGAGGCAGGATCCAACCCCAACCTCTTTCTTAGCCTACCCACAAGGCATTCTCCATGGGCACCTGCACACCCTGGGTTTAGAGAGGGCCACATCATTCTGAAACCGTATTGAGAACTGCCCAATGCAACACCTCTCTCACCAGCTCTAAAACACCACCAACACCCCAAGCTGAAAGAAGAGGATATTACTCTGAGACACTGTCAGAATAATTTCCATGATGGGGCACCTGGGTGGCTCAGTCGGTTGGGCATCCCACTTCGGC
>NW_026463966.1:0-63031 GCF_027475565.1 Acinonyx jubatus
TGATCAAAACAGTATGATACTGGCACAAAAATAGGCACATGGATAACTGGAACAAAATGGAGAGCCCAGAAATAAGCCCACACTTATATGGCCAATTAATCTATGAGAAAGGAGGCAAGGATATACAATGGAGAAAAGACAGTCTCTTCAATAAATGGTGTCGAGGAAACTGGACAGCTGCATGTAAAAGAATGAAACCGGACCACTTTCTTACACCATACACAGCAATAAACTAGAGATGGATTATAGACCTAAACGTGAAGCCTGAAACTATAAAACACCTAAAAGAAAACATCAGCAGTAATCTCTTGGACATTGGCCTTAGCAACATATTTATTTCTCCTCAGGCAAGGGAAACAAAAGCAAAACCAAGCTTTTTTCAAAATTATTTTTAATCTTTATTTATTTTTGAGAGAGAGAGAGAATGAGCATGAGCAGGGGAGGGGCAGAGAGAGAAGGAGACACAGAATCTGAAGCAGGCTCCAGGCTCTGAGCTGTCAACACAGAGCCCGATCCGGGGCTCGGACTCAATGACGTGAGATCATGACCTGAGCCAAAGTCGGACGTTTAACCGACAGAGCCACCCAGGCGCTCCTAAACTGTTGCTTCTAAAATTAATTTCTTGATATCATTAAATATCCAGTTAGTGATAAGGCTTCTTCTATTGCATGAAAAACCATTCAAACCATTAGGTCAACGTTAAGCAATAGTAAAAAAAAAAGTTTTTTAAACAGTTTGATTATTTGAATCAGAAACCAAATAAGTATCATACATTGTGATTGGTAGAGATGTCTCTTAAGTCCCTTTTAATCTGTAGGATCTTCCTTCATACTTTTCCTGTTACTTTTTCTTGTTTTACTGTGTTAAGGTTCACATAACATAATGTTTACCACTTTAATCATTTTAAAGTGTACAATCCAGGAGCATTTAGTACATTCACAAAGTTGTGCAACCATCACCTCTAATTAGCTTCAAAACATTTTCATCACCCCAAAAGGAAACGCTTACCCATTAAGAAGTCATTTTCCATTCCCCCAGTTCCCAGAATCTGGCGAACACTAATCTGTTTTGTGTCTCTCTCAAGTTGCCTCTTCTGAATATTTCATATAAATGGAATCAAACAACACGTGGTCTTTTGTGTCTGGCACCTTTCACTTAGCATAACGTCTTTAAGGTTCATGAATGTTGTAGCATACATCAGAACTTCATTCATTCTAATTGACCAAATAATATTCCACCACATGGGTATACCAAATTTGTTTACCCATTCTTCATTTGATGCAAACTTGAGCTGGTTCCATCTCTTGGCTGTTGTGAATAGTGTTTCTATAAACATTCTTGTAGAAGCTTTTGTTTAAGTGCTTGTTTTCAATTATTTTGGGTGCACACCTAGCAGTGAAATTGATGAATCATATGGTTATTCTAATTTAACACACCGGGGAATCACCAAATTGTTTGACATGATGGCTGCACCATTTTATATTTCTACCAGTAATATATGAGGGTTACAATTTCTCCACATTATTGCCAACACTTATTATTTGTATTTTTATTTTTAATTAACATACAGTGTTATATTAGTTTCAGTTGTACAATATAATCATTCTATAGTTGTATACATTACCAGTGCTCATCGTGGTCAGTAAGTGTACTCTTAATCCCCTTTATTTGTTTCATCTGTCCAGCCACCCACCTCCCATCTGGCAACCACCAGTTTATTCTCTGTAGTTAAGAGTCTTGTTTTTTCTTTGTCTTTTTTTTTTTTTACTTTGTTTATTTGCTTTGTTTCTTAAAGTTCACATATGGGTGAAATCATATGGTATTTGTCTCTCTATCTGACTTCCTTTACTTAGCATTATACCTTGCAGGCCCATTCATGTTGTTGCAGTGAAGCCTTCAATAAAGATGGGGGATATATATAAAAAAGAAGCTGTCAGAGATGTAGCATTCAATAACTTAAATACAAAATACACTAGAGTACTAGAAGGGGGACGCCTGGGTGGCTCAGTCGGTTAACTGTCTGACTTCTGATTTCGTCTCAGGACATGATCTCATGGTTTGTGAGATGGATAACCACACTGTGCTCTGCACTGACAGTGTGGAGCCTGCTTGGGATCCTCTCTCTCTCTATCCCTCCCTCTCTCTCAAAATAAACAAACAAACAAACAAACATTTAAAAATACACTGGAGAGAGTCAATAGCAGATCAGAGGATGCAGAAGAACAGAATAGCAATCTGGAAGATAGAGTAATGGAAAGCAACCAAGCTGAACAGCAAAAAGAAACAAGAGTGATAATAAATGAGAATAGGTTGAGGGAACTCAGTGACATCATCAGGCATAGTAATATTTGCATTCTAGGGATCCCAGAAGGAAAAGAGGGGGGGCAGGAAATTTATTTGAAGAAATTATTTTCCTCTTTAAAAAATTATAGCATTCTTAGTGTGATGTCTCATTGTAATTTTGAATTCTATTTCCCTAAGGACTAATGATGTTGAGCATCTTTCCATGTGCTTATTGGCTGTTTGTAGATCTTATCTTTTTTGGAGAAATGTCTATATTCAAGTCTTTTGTCCATTTTAAAATGTAGTTGTCTTTTTGTTGTTGAGTTGTAAGAGTTCTTTATATAGTCTAGATACTAGATGCTTATCAGATATATGATTTGAAAATACTTTCTCCCATGCTACAGGTTGTCTTCTCCCTCTTTTGAAAGTGTCCTTTCATGCTAAAATTTTTATTAAGTCCTATTAATGCAGTTTTTCTTTTGTTGCTTGTACATTTGTTGCTATATCTAAGAAAATATTGCCAAATCCAAGGTCATGAAGATTTACCCCTGTGTTTTCTTTAAAGAGCTTTATAGTTCTAGCTATATTTAGGTCTTTGATCCATTTTGAGTGGATCTTTGTGTTCGTTGTGAGAAGAGGGTCTACCATCCTTCTTTTTGTATGTGGATACCCAGTTGTTCCAGCACCATTTGTTGAAAGGACTGTTCTTTTCCCACTGGATGGTCTTGGCACCTTTGTTGAATATCAATGGCCATATGTGTATGTGTTTGTTTTTGGACCCTCAGTTCTATAGTCTACTGGTCTAAATGTCTAGACTTGTGACAGTACACACTATCTTTTTAAAAAAATGTATTTATTTAAATTCAAGTTAGTTAACATACAATGTAGTATTGGTTTCAGGAGTAGAGCCCAGTGATTCATCACTTATTTATACCACCCAGTGCTCATCCCAACAAGTGCCCTCCTTAATACCCATCACCCATTTAGCCATCTCCCTACCCACCTCCCCTCCAACAACTCTGTTTGTTTTCTTTCAGAGTCTCTTATGGTTTGACTCCCTTTCTGTTTTTATCTTATTTTTGCTTACCTCCCCCTATGTTCATCTGTTGTGTTTCTTAAATTACACATATGAGTGAAATCATATGATAAAGAATATGTATATTCTCTCTCTCTCTCTCTCTCTCTCTCTCTCTCTCTTCTCTCTCTCTCTCTCTCTCTCTCTCTCTCTCTCTCTATATATATATATATATATATATATATATATATATATTCTTCAGATGCTGGAAGGATGTGGGGAAAGGGGAACGCTCTTACACTCTTGGTGGGAATTCAAACTGGTGCAGTCACTCTGGAAAACAGTACGGAGGTTCCTCAAAAAATTAAAAGTAGAACTACCCTATGACCCAGAAATTCCACTACTAAGTATTCATCCAAAAGATATAAAAATGCTGATTCGAAGGGGGCACATGGACCCCAATGTTTATAGCAGTGCTATCCACAATAGCCAAATTATGGAAAGAGCCCAAATGTCCACGCTGTCTTAATTACCATAACTTTGTACTCAGTTTTTTGTTTTCAAGTTTGTTTTGGTGTTGGAATCCCTTACAATTCTATATGAATTTGAGGATCACATCTCCATTTCTACAAATAGGGCATTGGGATTTTGATAGGGATCACGCTGACACTGCAGACGAATTTGGAGAGTGTTGCCATCTTAACAATATTACATCTTCCTGTCCATGAACCCAGGGTGTCTTTTCATTTATTTAGGTTCTCTTTAACTTCTTTCAACAATGTCTTGTTGTTTTCAGCATACAAGTCTTGCATCTCCTCAACTAACTTTACTCCCAAGTATTTTATTCTTTTTAATGCTATTGTAAATGGAAATGGAATTATTCTCTTAGTTTCCTCTTTAGACTGTTCATTGCAAGTATATGGACACACAACTGGATTTTGTGTACTGATTTTGTATTCTGGAACTTTTGTAACAGATTTCCTAGGATTTTTAAATAGATAAGATTCTGTGATCTGCAAATAGAGTTAGGTTTATTTATTCTTTTATCTTATTAAAAAATTTAATGTTTTATTTTATTTTTGAGAGAGAGAGAGAGAGAGAGAGAGAGAGAGAGCAGGGGGAGGGGCAGACAGAATCCGAAACGGGCTCCAGGCTCTGAGTTGTCAGCACAGAGCCTGATGTGGGGCTCAAACCCACAAACCGTGAGATCATGACCTGAGCCTAAGTCAGATGCTTAACCGACTGAGCCACCCAGGTGCCCTTAGGTTTATTTCTTCCTTTCCACATTTGATGCCTTTTATTTCTTTTCCTTTCCCAATTGCTCCGGCTAAAACTTTCAGTACAGTGTTAAATAGAAGTGGCAGGAGTGAACATTTTGTCTTGTTTGTGGTCTTAGGGGGACACTTTCATTCTTTTACCATGGAGTGTGATATTAGCTGTGGGTTTTTCATAAATGCCCATTTTCAAGTTGGGGAAATTCCCTTATTTTTAGTTTTTTAAATGTTTATTTATTTTTGAGGGAGAGAGCGTGAGCAGGGGAGGGTCAGAGAAAGAGAGGACAGAGGATCCAAAGCAGGCTCTGCGCTGACAGTAGTGAGCCCAATGCGGGGCTCGAACTCACAAACTGTGAGATCATGACCTGAGCCGAAGTCGGATGCTCAACTGACTGAGCTCAACCCAGGTGCCCCAGGGAAATTCCCTTCTAATTCTAGTTTTCTGAGTGCTTTTTACCATGAAAGAGTATTGGATTTTGTCACATGCATTTCCTGCATCATTTTGTGATAATCATGTGGTTTGTTCCCTTCATTTTATTAGTGTGGTGTGTTATGTTGGTTTTCATATGTTGAACCACCCTTTACATTCCTGGGATAAATCCCACTTTACGATGATGTGTAATCCTTTTAATTAAAATTCTTCTAATTAAGGAAACTGCTGTTTTGTCTGCTAGTATATTTTTTGGTGTTTTTGCATTTATATTGTTAAAGGATATTGGTCTGCACTTTTCTTGTGGTGTCCTAGTCTCACGTTGCTATCAGGGTAATGTTGGCCTCATAAAATGAGTTAGGAAGCTTCCCCCCTCTCTTCTATTCTTTGGGAAGCGTTTGAGAAGGATTTGTAGTCCTTCTTTAGCATTTGGTAGAATTCACCAGTGAGGCCACCAGGTCCTGAGCTTTTCTTTGTTCTGAGGTTTTTGATAATAGATTCAATTTCTTTACTTTTTCATAGGTGTATTGAGAATTTCTGTTTCTTCATCAGTCAGTTTTGCCAGTTGTGTTTCCAGGAAATTGTCCATTTCATGTAACTTATTTAAATTTGGTGCCATCTTTCATACAATTCACTTATAATCTTTTTTTTAAAAATCTCTGTAAGGCTGATAGTAATGTTCCCAATTTTATGTCTTTTTTTTCTTGTTTTTCCCAAGGTTTATCGAGATTTAATTTACAAAAGTTGTATACATATAAGGTATACAACTTGATGATTTAATATACTTGCACATTAAAATAATCACTACATTTAAGCTGGTTAACCTATCCACCAATGCACATAGTTACTTTTTTTTTTTCTTTTGCTTGTGAGTAATCTGAGTCTTCTCACTTTTCTTAGTACAGAATTAGTATTTCTTTTATTTTCTTATATTGTAGGGAGATAGCAGCTTTGTGGGCTTCCATGTGTGCCTTTCCATATAATGTCACTTGTGCTAATATGAAGATTCTGTCACCTACCAAGCACATTATTGCCAACTATATACTGAGAGTCTGGAGAAAAAAAAAAAAACCCTGGGTGGACCCACAGAACCGTTGGATGTCCTGTCAGAGAGAAATGAGACAGAAGTCCATTATTGCCTAGACTTCATAAGTCCCTTTATAAGCAGAGAACTCATATTCAATATTCTTTTTTTTTAAATGCAGGTATCCTCCTTACCACAGTGCACAATTACCTTGGTAAAATAGATAAGGGTTTTTTAGGAAAGGCTTGGCTGGGTTTTGCCACCACTTCACTCAGAGGGCTCTGTCTGGGCCTGGGGGATGACTTAGACCTGGATACTTGGTGGGAGACTACAGTTTTCCAGTACAGCTGCTAACATCAGCTTTCTGCTTGCCAGCTCTCATTTTGTTTATTTTTTGTTTTCCTTATAAAAAGCAAATAACAACTCAGCTAGCTGTACACACATCTAGATCCTGGAACACTACTGTCTATAACATTGCCACAGATTCTGGTCAGTCAGATGAGACTGACCCCCACCTTGGCCTTGCTGCCCAGTAGGGTAATGATGCTCACCCTGTCCATGATAGTTTTGTGCCACCATTGGGACCCTGCCTTTTGAGAATCCTGTCTTCTCCATTGATCGCCAATTCCATGCCAGCATTGCTTGCTTCCAACAATGGTTTGCAGAGGAGACTGCAAGTCTGCAGAGGAGTCAGCACTGAGTTTCTCAAAGATGCCAGTGCCACTTCACCAGCATGTTCCTTATTTGAGCAGTGACTTCTCTGCCCTCCAAAGAAAGAGAGGCTGGAGGTAGGACATCTGATCTCACGTTACAAATCACAGCTAAAAACCTTCCGCCCTGGACCTTCTCGCCAATTCCTCAATTTTCCAATATTTCCATTCCATTTACTGTAGACTGTTGTTGTCCAAGCTTATATAACATGCATATTAGGCTGCTGGGTTGGCCCCTTTAAGGACATCAAACCCTGAGTCACATCTCTGTGCTCCCACGTTATTAAGTTCTCCCCCATATTGACTTATATTCTGTCCCCTGACTTGCAGGCTCAATATTCTCAAAATCCATTGGCACATATATTATCTCACTTCATGCAAGTAGAGATGAGCCACGTCCTACAGTTTTTCTGAATGTAAGGCATTTCCCACCCAAACAAAACTTTATTTTGTTTTCCTGTGCTGTGATCTTACCTAGTCTTACCTGCCCTTGTTATTAGTCCGATAGCAATGAAAGTTAGCAGAGATTAATGTTGAATAAGAGAAGCAACATCTGTTCAGGCAGCTGCCCTAGATGAGGTCTTTGCAGGCTCTCCAGGAATGAGGCAGCTTCTCTCCAGTAGCAAACATTAGGGGGTTGATAATGCCCAGGTGAGGTTTCAGGAGGATTCTGGGTATTCAGTGTTCTCCTGCTGGTCACTATAGCGTGTCTCGGGGTTCCACTTTTTCTTTGTCAGATTCATACATAAATATGGAAACCTGTAAATTCTGTGCATGCCATCTCCATGCAGCTCTGCCAACCAACAGTTAGGATCAGGACCTGATATTCCACCATCTGCCTTATGACTGGAGGAGAGGAGGTCTCCTTAATCCAGTAGATTAGGGTGGGTGACAGATTGGGCTATCCCGTCAGACACACACACCCATGATAGAGAACCAGTTTAGGGCAATCTTAGAGCCACCTTAACAACTACAACTGTTCAAGCTGTAAGGTATCTCACAGTCTACACAGCCAGCCCCCAATCCAGCTGCATACCCCACATGTGATCCTGGAGGAGAATAGATGTATGTCCTAGGCATGTCTTTCTTCTTCAGTGACTGCCTCTGGCATCAATGACACCCCAGGAGGGACCAGGTCCTTTCCCGTCATCCCCAACCAAGAGACACCCACGATCTCACAAGTATGGGAAAATCTGGGGTTCTGGTTTCACTTATAGGTCATCATTCCATGATGCCAATCTTCTTTCTGTGGCACCTGAAATTTATCCTCAGAGAGGTCTTAAACCACATCTTACTCTACTGACTCACAATGCTATGAATCAATGGACAGCTCAATGAATGAATGAATGAATGAATGAATGAGGTAGTGAAGAAAATATTAGAATGTAGAGCCAAATATGGCTATATGAGAAAGCTGAAGTTGAGTGACACATTTGACTCAGCGACATGATGTTTATAGAGGAACTAACGTGTGTTGTTCCAGTGCACAAGGTCCACACAGAGTGTGGAGATGGTGTGTTTCCAAGTACTTTCCAGGACCATGAGAACGTCATGTGGACTAGCTCATGCAGAATGCCTCAGGAGTCATTGGTGACTCTCAGGCAGAGTCTCAAAAGGTTCTGTTGGGCCTGAAGCTTACACCATTTGGAAGGTTCTCTTCTAAAATTATGAAAACAAGTACAAAAGTGAATATTTAGGATTAGAAGAAAATTTATAATGAACCATAAAGGTGACAACTAAATTACTAAAATTCCAAAATATTATGTGTCTATCTATCTATCTATCTATCATCATCTATTCATCTATCTATATAAATATGATGAAGCAAAAGTTCAAGGTGAAAGATACAGTGGTTTTATTGTGAATCAAAACAGCTAGCTCTTGAAAATTTTACACACACACAAATCACATGGCCATGTGGACACATAACATGGGCCTGTGAGTGATAGTTGACTCTCTCTGAGAATAAAAATGCACTCAGGTGTATATTAAACCTTTAGTGTTTATTTTCACAACAAGTTTTAAAAGTAAACTAGCTTTCCCAACATTTTTTGTCTCAAAAAACTCTTGTTTCAAGTAGGATAACAATTCATGGGCTTCAGAATTTATCTTTTAGTTACATATGTTTCATTGTATTCTGACAACAGCCATATTTAGCCAAACGGATACTTTTCTGTAGCCCATTTCCAAGTTCCCAGATCCCGGTCCATCTATTGCTCAAGCAGCCTGGAATGACTTTCCAGCCTGCATAACTGTTGGAACCTGTCAGGGTTAGTCAATGAATAAGTCAAAAGAGAAAGCTTGCTTAGCTTCAGACAAACGACTGCATTTTAGGGCACACAGGTCCAGAGCAAAATGCGAGCTTTCCTACAATTTGTGCCAATCAGACGGGCTCTTAGCAGTGAGCCTGAACTCCTAGGTCTAAAATAGGTAAACGGTGTGTACGATTAGTCTAGTTGTCATCCACATGGGGATAAACCAGTATACGCAAAGGATCCAGTCAGTTAAGAAGACAGCCAGGAGCCTGTCTGTTTTAAGGAAACCATTCAGCCATTGAACAAGAGCTACTTCCGTAAGTGGAATCTCAGGGAAATGTAGTAAAGTTTAACAATCTTTCACAGGCTGGCAAAATGTTTACTGCACGTTGAGATTTCATTCACCCACGTGTGGACTACGTGCAAATGATCCATTAACTTTGGATTCCAGACTGCTTTTGCAAGAACCATTTGAAGGTAGTGATAATATATAGAAAACATCTCTGTCATTGGTTTCAGCTCTCAGGGCTATTTTTCCCGAACAAACAAGCATGGCAGAAAAAATTCAGGAATTATCTTAAGAAGGAACCCAATCATTTATACTCAGGTGTCACAAAAAGAATGAGAGATTGCAGATTGTTTCTGTAAGAATCTATCTTGGATTTTAAAAATGATTGTTGCTTAATGTTTGATACCAGTGCTCTTCCATGTAATAAAATAATGTGTGTGTGCTCTATTAAAATATGAAGTACGCTTAAAAGCCATGTTAGGAAAACATCTGGACAGTTAACACATCCAAGCAAGTAGAGGGAAGTACAACTGTTTGCAATATTTTAACAAATTAATTTGTGAGGCATTTGGGTACTAGAAAAGATGATGACTGTGCTACCCACAAGTGCTAGAGATGGATCCAAAATGAATCCAGCATATTCCCAAGGTCTCAAATTTCCAGAACATATTTACATGCCATAGAGAGCGGAACGATCACACATTTCATACAGACAGGGTAATGAGAGGTCTTCCTGCTAAAGTGTGGGTACAGGGGGAGTTAATTAGTCTTGCTCCTTGTTGCTTATCTCTTTCTTATTTTCTTTAGGATATTTTTATCAAATAGCTCTTTTTCCCGGTAATGCACAGGTGGCCCCTGTAGGTACTTTTTTTCTGCCTCCTTGTAATCTAATCCATCAAGTGCAGCAATTGAACAAATGATTGCTTCTGGCAGAAGAACTTCCAGAACAAAACTCACTTTGTCATCCCTTTCCAGATTCAGCGTTTTCTTGTCTATTTGTTTGTAGATTTCTTGTAAATGTCTTACCACCACATCCAACTGGTCTTCGTCCTCCAGGTATGTTTCAACGCAGATCACGTACCTGCTCGAATTCCTAAATGATACCAGCCACCTGGACTGTTTCCTGCCTTGGACAATGTCCAGAAGATGGTGATCGGCCCCCTTTGTTTTCACGATGAAGTCCACTAGCTTCTGGTTGGCTCGGTCCCGAGCAGCCTTCATCCGGTCAGGGAGAATTTTCTTGCAGGGCCTCTTCCCGTCCAGGGAGGTCTCCTCCTCAGAATCTTCCAGGTTGGCATAATTCACCTTTGGGAAATCAATCTCCAGATCCCTGTCTTGGATGGCTTTCCTAATTGGGTAACTGATGTCAGCAGCATAATAGTCCAGGAAACTGCCTGCAAAAGAACCTCGCCTGAGCCTTTCTCTGTAGTGGGCAATCAGGGAGAAGCACCAGTTCACACTTTGCTCGTACAATTTCCTGGCTCTCTTTATTAGTTTTTCTTTCTCTTTACAATCCAGGTGCTTTAATCTTCGAAGAGGAACTCGAATGCCACTCATTTCACAGTGCATGTTTGCCTCAACCAAAAGCACCCTTGCAGTCTGCTCTGTTTGGCTGACACTCTTTACTACTGCAGGCCAAAATGGGTGATTCTGAAATTTGAACCAGACCATCATTCCTCCTTCAATGGGACAAGGCTCTTGTGGAAAACCCATGCTTGCCACTTGTCCCATTTCTTTGTTGGCATTCTTTTTAATAGGGGTGGTGGGGTTAATAGCCTTTGAGTTGACTGAAGGTTGAAGTTCTTGCAGCTCTTTCTCAAACTCTGTCACTTGCAGCTTCCTTTTTCTATTTGCCAGACCGAGTGAATAACACCGCCTCTGTTTAGGGGCACTGGAGGATGCTGCTGCACCTTCCAAGCCTGGCTTCCAGGCAACCTCTCCATGGTCCTCAACATTCCACGAGAAGGCAGAGCTTTCAGAGGAGACAGCCAGGGTCCTTGGGTAGGTGTCATGTGCTTCTTCTTTGTGAGCTTTGGGCAAAGTGAGGTTGAAGCTTGGTGACAAAGGTGGAAGGACGCCTCCATCTTTAGCACTTGTACCCTTCTCTTTGACTGTGCGATGCAAAGACATACCTCTTGATGTGTCCCTATTTCCTTTGCCTCCTGTCTTATGATCATCTTCTGAAAGTGATGGGAACTTTGAGGACACACTGCCGCTTCGCGAGGACTTTGCTCGCCTTTCCTTTAGAGTACGCGTGACCGTTGTGTGTGTGTGTGGTTGGCCTCCTGTCTTATGATCATCTTCTGAAAGTGATGGGAGCTTTGAGCACATGCTGCAGCTTCGTGAGGACTTTGCTCGCCTTTCCCTTAGAGTACACGTGACCGTTGTGTGTGCATGTGGTCGGCCTCCTGTCTTATGATCATCTTCCAGAAGTGATGAGAACTTTGAGGACAGGCTGCAGCTTCGCGAGGACTTTGCTCGCCTTTCCCTTAGAGTACGCGTGACCGTTGTGTGTGTGTGTGGTCGGCCTCCTGTCTTATGAACATCTTCCAAAAGTGATGAGAACTTTGAGCACACGCTGCAGCTTCGCGAGGACTCTGCTCGCCTTTCCCTTAGAGTACGCGTGACCGTTGTGTGTGTGTGTGGTCGGCCTCCTGTCTTATGAACATCTTCCGAAAGTGATGAGAACTTTGAGCACACGCTGCAGCTTCGCAAGGACTTTGCTCGCCTTTCCCTTAGAGTACGCGTGACCGTTGTGTGTGCGTGTGGTCGGCCTCCTGTCTTATGATCATCTTCCGAAAGTGATGGGAGCTTTGAGGACAGGCTGCAGCTTCGCGAGGACTCTGCTCGCCTTTCCCTTAGAGTACGCGTGACCGTTGTGTGTGTGTGTGGTCGGCCTCCTGTCTTATGATCATGTTCTGAAAGTGATGAGAACTTTGAGCACATGCTGCAGCTTCGCGAGGACTTTGCTCGCCTTTCCCTTAGAGTACACGTGACTGTTGCGTGTGCGTGTGGTTGACCTCCTGTCTTATGATCATGTTCTGAAAGTGATGAGAACTTTGAGCACACGCTGCAGCTTCGCGAGGACTTTGCTCGCCTTTCCCTTAGTGTACGCGTGACCGTTGTGTGCGCGTGTGGTCGGCCTCCTGTCTTATGATCATCTTCTGAAAGTGATGGGAACTTTGAGCACACGCTGCAGCTTCGCGAGGACTTTGCTCGCCTTTCCCTTAGAGTGCGTGTGACCGTTGTGTGCACGTGTGGTCGGCCTCCTGTCTTATGAACATCTTCTGAAAGTGATGAGAACTTTGAGGACACGCTGCAGCTTCGCGAGGACTTTGCTGGCCTTTCCCTTAGAGTACACGTGACCGTTGCATGTGCGTGTGGTTGACCTCCTGTCTTATGATCATGTTCTGAAAGTGATGAGAACTTTGAGCACATGCTGCAGCTTCGCGAGGACTTTGCTCGCCTTTCCCTTAGTGTACGCGTGGCCATTGTGTGTGCGTGTGGTCGGCCTCCTGTCTTATGATCATCTTCCGAAAGTGATGGGAACTTTGAGCACACGCTGCAGCTTCGCGAGGACTTTGCTCGCCTTTCCCTTAGAGTGCGCGTGACCGTTGTGTGCACGTGTGGTCGGCCTCCTGTCTTATGAACATCTTCTGAAAGTGATGAGAACTTTGAGGACACGCTGCAGCTTCGCGAGGACTTTGCTGGCCTTTCCCTTAGAGTACACGTGACCGTTGCATGTGCGTGTGGTCGGCCTCCTGTCTTATGATCATCTTCCGAAAGTGATGGGAACTTTGAGCACATGCTGCAGCTTCGCGAGGACTTTGCTCGCCTTTCCCTTAGTGTATGCGTGTTGGTTGTGTGCGCCTGCGATCGGCCACTGTCTGGGGCGTTTTTAGTCTGTGAACGCACCAGCAGCGATTTGAGGTTTTTTCTTTTCCTAAGACTCCTCAGTAAGGTACCTTTAGGCTTCCGGTACTTTTTATGAGCTTGCATTGGTGGTCCCCTTTGAGATGGTGTAGTGGTCTCTAGACCATCTGATGCTCTTGCTGGACCGAAATTTGCTCTCTTATTCAGGATCTCCAGTGCCACTTTAAGAGCATTTCTGTAGGCCACTTTCTGTCCTGGTGGAACACTGGCCTTTGACTGGGCCACTAGCAAGGAGGTAACGGATTCAATTTGAGACTCATTTAGGAGCTTTATGTCTGTGCTTTTCACTTTAATTTTTTTACCTACTGAGAGTATTTGAACTTCTAGAGAAAGTGCTCTTTTCCTCATATATTTTGGTGAGATCCCAGATCTGGACAAAACCTTTGCTGGCCAAATGTGGCCTTTCCAATTGCATAGGATATACTCAGCAGCCATTATGATTTGAGTTTCCTCTCAAGACGGAATTAATAGAGGTTGAAGGGTCTGGCCGTCATACCCACAGCCATGGCAGGTGTTCCCTAAAGCAATGTTCTTCACCACACCTTTTGGCCTAGGACCACAAAGGGTTTACACCTTATGTGGCCTGTCTTTCTTCACCTGAATCTCCCAGGGTCGCTGGAGCCTGTGTTTTGAACGGACTATATTGGAGAGTACTGGAATGTGGAAAAGGAAAAGAAGAAAAGTATTAGAAAAAATACTCCTTTTGTGTGAAGTTAGAACAATGTTGGTCAATGAGAATTGATAAGAGGTAAAGCAAAGAAATAGAGTGTGTATCAGACAGGGGTGGGGGGGGGGTAAAATACACGGCAAGTATCAGGGAAAAATACAGAAGATACCAGAGGAGTTTTATAACTTGCCAAACCCAACTTCTTGCCCTGCTTGTTATGACTGCATATTAAAGAGCATCTGTGTGGGGAGGTGGGTGTCATTTTCTAGATCTCACCTGTGGTATTGGACATCCTGTGCCTTTTGTGCTTCCCCGGGTTCATTCTGGGGGAATGTTTCAGTTTTTATTTTCTGGGGTGCTGGTGCCACCCTGTGTAGCCAGGGAAGCCAGGGGTGATCTCCAGCCTACAGACACTGAATGTCAGCATAATGTTGTGTTCAAGAGCACGAGCCTAGAATCCAGAGGTTCACAAAGATCATCATGGTGGTTACTGGTACCATCTTCATAAGAGTTGCTGCAGGCGTGAGCCATTGACTGTGACCTGCACTTTTTCATTTCTCTATGGTGGTTTAAAAGGCTTCCCCCCACCCCACCCTCCCCACACCAAGCACTTAATTTGTGTAAAGAAGTGGCTGTAGAGTGAGGAGCAAAGTAAACCACACTCCAGATTCAACATGAGATGACTGCAAATGAGATGTTTAGTAAAATGGGAACGTCTTACTGAATGCCACGTAAATCCTGGGAGGTGTGGTTCTGTGAGCTGCATCTGTTGATTCATACGCTCCAACTGCGTGTCCAGCAGACCCTTTATTCTGCTCTGTGCTTCTGAGGTGCGCTGTCCTTCCAGGGATCAAATGACATCAAATGTAGATAGATACCCAGGACGTATGCACCCCTAATGTCAATCTAGAAAATCAGAAAAGCAGACGGGAAGTTAAGCCAATGAAATGGGGGATGGATTCATCATTTTCCCTTCCCCAGCTCTGGAGTGCAGGCCATTCTGAAACAGAAATGTTAGTTAAATCTCACTTATAATGTAGACATGTCTATTTTCTTCCTTCTTTTGCATTTCAAATACATCTCCACGTGAAGCTACTTAGTTTATCCTAGTCCTCCTATTTCAGAACAGTGGGAAGTACTGCTTTCATACTTTCAGTACAGCCTTTGTCTGTCTTGGACACACAGATTTAATGATAGTAGTGGCTTGTGTGTGTGTGTGTGTGTGTGTGTGTGTGTGTGTGTATGTGTGTGTGTGTGTGTGTGTGTGTATAACAAAAACAGAGTCTATAAAGTAAGTGTGTTTTTGGTGTTTCTGAAGTAAGGCTAAATGCATTTGTGGAGAACATAAAACGTGTAGAGAGATATATACAGGAGGCAATACATTATAGATGCTCACTCTCAATATGATGGTGTATGGGCTTCTCACACATTTCCTATGCATCCATATACACATGCCTGGTGCATATTACCTAGGACTATATTTCTTCACTCAAGAGCATATTTGATCACTGTTTCACGTGAATGCTGATTTTTCACATAACTTTTGTGAGTCTCTTTACAATGTGGTTTTTCCCTGACATTTAAAAACTTTATTTAAATACATTTCAAACACTCAGATGTGTGTAATGCAGAAAATGCAATTGTTCTCTCAATCCCTCCCCCCCAGAAATTCCCTGTTCATGGGTTCCGCTTTTCTGTATACACTGTACAAATATGTATAATAATTCATTTATAGATTTTAGCTCATCCATTGTCAGTTTCAAATGATATATTTCATAATACAAAATATTATTTCCCTAAGAAATGTGTGTATGCACAACTTTCTTCACACATACTCATAGATATAATATGAAATGTATGACTAACTATACATACTTTGGGCATAGTCCGCACACACTTTTTCTTGCCAGACTGTACGATCATGCAGGTATTGTCTCCTCTGCTTTAGAGAACTCAGCGTACTGGCTCTCAGAACACAAGTGTCACGTGAGGACACAGAACAAAAGGGAGAAGGAAAAACAGGTGACTCAGCCACTGCAATCTCCCTGCAGCAGGACCGGCCAGCCTGTCACACAAAACAGGAGGGCCTGAGTCACCTCAGCCCCAACCAGATAGCTACCGACCCCCAAGACACACATACACACACTTACGCACATACACTCACAGATATGTACACACACTCAGAGCAACGACGTTAGTGACCCAAGATGCCTGATATTGATGCATATAATCCATGCTTTCTGCTCTACACATGCAAGCAAATGTTTCTGCTTCCAGTGTAAATGTTGTTTTCAGCTCCTTATTTTGAAAATACACGTGGGAGAAAAACAACAAACAAACAAACAAACAAATAAACAAACAAAGTTAGAGAGGGAGGGAGCCAAAACATAAGAGACTCTTAAAAACTGAGAACAAACTGAAGGTTGATGAGGGGTGGGAGGGAGGGGAGGGCGGGTGATGGGTATTGAGGAGGGCACCTGTTGGGATGAGCACTGGGTGTTGTATGGAAACCAATTTGACAATAAATTTCGTATTTTAAAAAAATGAAAATACACGTGGAAAATCTAAAATGCTGTTTACAATTATAAAGTAGAAAAAATGTTAAGCATCAGTAATCTGATCACCTAGGAGGAATGCTAACTGCAAATATGTGAGTCCACAGACTCTATTTGTACATATTTTATATAAGATACTAAAAAGGGTTTTAAAAACCGTACCACCGGGGCACCTGGGTGGCTCATTCAGGTAAGCATCTGACCTTGGCTCAGGTTATGATCTCACGGTTCGTGAGTTCAAGCCCTTCATCAGGCTCTGTGCTGACTGTGCAGAGCCTGCTTGGGGTTCTCTCTCCCTCTCTCTCTGCCCTTCCACTGTTTGTGCTTTCTCTCTCTCTCTCTCTCTCTCTCTCTCTCCCTCCCTCCCTCCCTCTCTCTCAAAATGAATAAATAAGCTTAGAACAAAACCCATACCACCTATTTGAATACTCTCTCATGTTCACATTTGTGTATATCTCTTATAAAAGTATGAAACGCTTCAATGGAGTAACTTTCACCAGACAACCAAAACAGCAATTACGGTTGTTTTTCCAATTACTAAAGCAACGCATCTTTGAGAGAGGCAATCAGAAGGGAAGGGTGTGAAATGAAAATATTAAATCCTAAGTGGCCTTCTCACCATATGCTTTGGCCCATTGTCCAAATATCTTCCATGAAGGGTTGGTACCTAGTCTTACAGAGGGTTTTCTTTTTCTTTTTCATACTAACAGAAGCTCAGCTCTCTTCTTTCCCTCTAAAGATGTATACAGGTGGGTGCATAGACAGACATGATAGAAAGAGATAATAATATTTAAGTGTTGATCCTCTTTTTGCACACCAGGGGCAATGAATTAAAATAGACTCTTGGGGTGTCTGGGTGGCTCAGTCAATTAGGCATCCAACTTCAGCTCAGGTCATGATCTCACAATTCGTGAGTTCGAGCCCTGCATCGGGCTCTGTGCTGACAGCTCGGAGCCTGGAGCCTGCTTTGGATTCTGTGTCTCCCTCTCTCTTTGTTCCTCCCCTGCTCGCACTCTTGTCTCTCTCTGTTCTCTCTCTCTCTCTCTCTCTCTCTCTCTCTCTCTCTCTCAAAAATAAACAAAAATTAAAAAAATTAAAAAAATTAGAATCTTGAATGACATGAAAGTAACTTTCCAAGTGACCCCCAATCCTCAGAGACCTTGAATATGAAAATGCATCCAGAATTTTAGTTTACTATGATCTATCAAACATGCCTGCCCAGTAAAATCACATAGAATAAGACAGAAGTGGAATGGTATAAATAGCAACTCCACAATCTATAATTTCACAGTCAATTCCAGACCATCAAGAAGTAGAGCCTTCAGATGGACCAGCTTCAATTTTTAAGTCCTGGTATACCTTTTGTTCTATTCCATTTGCTCTTTGGTTATGGAATGAAGGAGCCTGATGGCAGTGAGTATTTATTTGTCCAATCAACGGCCATGAGTTTTAGAATTGTTTTGGAAGCTTTATTCTTTAACTCCTTTCCCCAGGGAGGGCTGTAATCACTTCACTTCCAAAGAAAAAGGAAAAGAAAACAACCCTCCGGAGGTGTTGTCTCAAAATGAGGGCACTTTCCTTGCTATGACTGCCCCCATCCCACTCCCCAGATGCAGGAATTCTCTCATATTTACCCCAATGCCCCATCCCTGCAATTACTGCCTATTTGTTGGAGCTACTTTCAAGCTGTAGGTTTTGTGAGTTTAAACTGTCCCCCAAATATGTATTTCCTTAAATGGATGAGTTGGCAGTTCCCCTTTTTTATTATAAAGGCACATTTTATGTCATTTCAGTTATAAAAGAAAATACATTCTTGCCTATTTTTGCACCTTTCCAGTGCCAGATGAATTCAGCATGAACTTTCACATGCAAGAGTTGTTAAGCTTTCATTGGGTTTGAATTCTATTTGTAGGACAACTGAGTGGGATCTTCAAACCTTTCCCTTATGTTGTTCACTAGTTTCATAAATTCATAGAGGTCATGCCTACTTGGAAACGTGAGCCATTTTTGTACAAACATTTAAATGGCAAATGTTACAAACTGAAAAATCATGAACTGCCCTCAGTCGTCTCAAAGAAGTGAAAAAAATAGGCTTGTTTCTCACCTACAAATGATCAGCTATGACACTAAATAGACATACACCTTCAAATCGCTGAGGTCTGCCTCCCAATTTTTCATTAACAAAGAAGGACCAACAGCGCCTAGTCTTGCAGACACACATCTTCAAGAGCTATCTACTCACAGAAGGAGAAGCAAGAGCACTTGAGCAAAGAACTATACAAAGTTCAGGGTTTCCCTCAGGGCCTTGTTTTAAGACTAAAGAGACTTCTCTCCTATTCCTCTAGCAAACTCAGGTGGTTTCTTCCTTCCAGTAGGCTAACTTTCTTCCAAAGGTGTTCTGTTAACCCCTCGGGTCCCTATTACCTGCCACAAGGAAACCTCCACTACCCTCTATAACACCAATGAAATCATGCATGGCATTAGGGTTAAAAAAAAAGTCAAGGGCAGCCTCCATAATTACTAGTATCTAGGCAAGTTGATGAGGTGTATATTTCAGAACCTATCGATTGCCCTGTGTCGTGCACAAGGAGAAAAATGTGCCCTCGTTCATATGATAAGTCATTGCATCGTAATTTGTCACAACGACACTGGACATATGCCAGGTCCTTGATACCCATGGGGAAAGACTAACAAACCTATAATCTAATCTGACAAGGGCATGTTATGTATCCAACACAAAGACTGATGCACACCTTCATGTATTGACACAGGAAGAAAATTCGGACAAAAAAAAATTGAACTAGAGACCAATTAAGTACAAATAATATGCTTTACATAAAGCACATATTCACATGGAGAACAATGGTATATACTTTATCTTAGGACACAAAAGACATGTAAATGAAAGAGAAAAGTCTAGAATGGCAAACAGAAATGTCATGGCATGGTTCCACTGAAAACAGAAGAGGAAAAAGGATGGAAGTGGGTGGTGAGGGTAGACATCACTTTTCTTTCCTTTTTTTTTTTTAAAGTAGTTTTCACCCCCAGTGTAGAGCCCAACACAGGGCTTGAACTCATCGACCCTGAGACCTGAGCTGAGATCAAGAATCGGACGCTTAACCAGCTGAGCTACCCAGGCTCCCCTATATCACTTTTCAAATCATGTTTTAAAATATTACAGGGAGGACACATTTATGTGTACATAGGTACCAAAAACCTTACTTTATAAGGACTCTAAGGAGATATGAAGTGAAATACTGGATGTAAGTGAACAAAAAGAAGGCAACCAAAACTGTACCATGCCGTTAGCATAGAAAACGATGAGAATATATTTGAAATGTCTTTGAGGTGTACTTTACATTGGTCAAAGGAAAAATTATTATTAAAATGTATATTTTTAACCACATAAGAGATACTGTATTGCAGTCCAAGAAGAGAGCAAAGGACTGCTGAATGTGTGAAGGAACAATCTTCCAAAATAAAGAACGATATCAGGTGGTATATTTGATGTGCCAAACTGCAAGCATAATACATTCCATCACACACACACACGAAGACACACATACAAACAGGTCTAGGCTCATCATAGTAAAAGTTCTAGAAACCAAAGGGAAAGGAAGGGCCTTAAAAACAAAGAGGGAAAAACAAACATGACTATTAAGCAATATTCTCTTATTATTTTAATTAGAGACAGCTTGATAGAATTCTTTGGAGACCAAAAAGGAAAAAAAAAAGTCAAAAAGGGAGCAATGAGACAAGAGTGCCATGATAGGAAGAGTGGGCACTTGTAGTTCTAGAAAAACCAAGGGAAGATATGGTGCTTCTGAGAAGCCATGATCTGAGGAGGAGACCTCAGAGCTTGGGCTCACACTTTGTCTTTTAGACATGCTTCTTAGTTTGTGTGTGTGTATGAGCTACTCATTGTGTGATAATACTCACAATATTATCCTCTAGGTTACACAAAGTAACATTAGATCTCCCAACCCTACCCATTTCCCTCATTTACTGACTTCAAATTTTCTCTCATTTTATGCACACAATAATTTTACTATAAGTAGGTGTAAATGAGTAAACTTACATCTTAAGGGTTCATGGGACAATCGTTAAGCAGAGGTATATGATGAGAAATACTTGGGGACCTCTGCTTTCAAGTACTCAGGTAACAATTCCCTCGTGCAGTGGTGTCACCTTAGGACAGTAAAACGGGACTGAGGTATGACAGGTTATTCAATCACCCTAGCCCTTCACAAGAGGAGCTGCCATCCTCTCTTATAAAACAGGAGAGATTAGAGGTCTCAATGTCCAACTAAAGACCACACGCTGGCAATGCACACACACACACACACACACACACACACACACACACACCTCACATTGATAGCAGACACCGACTAGTCTCGATGTTTCTACAGTTACTCCATCTCTCCAGTCTGTAAATATCCTTGTTAAATATTTCTGTCTCCAGGAAGGAATGGCTTACCCCAGTTGTCATGGAAACCAGAATATCATCAAAATGTTCTCCCTGATGTTAGCTTTCTATGGAAACCAGGAAGTACTAATACATCCTCAGATGCAGAGCGTTGATTTCACTCTCAGTCAGTTACACCCTGACCAATCCAATGAATGAATGAATGAATGAATGAATAAAATATTAGAGACAGTACTCGATGTTCTCATGGAAAAGGCATTGAGGGCAGGGGAGTTTTCACAAAATGGATTAGAGAGGAAATAAAGTAGAAAGATAACAGCTTTACACACACAGACACACACACAGACACACACACGCCCCACACTTAGGATCCAAGTCCTGTTAAGGACCTCCTTTCAACCTTCCAGGACACATGAGGCCAGGTGCATTTGTGTAGGTGGGATCCAAGGACTGTCACTCAATTTAAAATGACCCAAGAGGAGAAAACATGTGAGGATAAAGGACCTGGGGGTCAGAGGAAGGCAAACTAGAAACTCAGGTTGCAGCAGGACCAAATGACCCTGAGTCAACACTTGGACAAATGTGTATTGACAGGGGTTTCAGGACACCAGTGGTTCCTGAGAAGAGAGACAACTTCCACAAATGTCCTTGATCTAGGACATTAGGGAGGTGGAGACGAACCTCTCACATTTGGAATCTGTGCTCAGCATGTACTGCTGCAACCACACTGCCAAAGAATACTATGCTCAGAGATAGGGCTCCTGTCATCAGGGCACACAGCACATACTTCTTCTCTCATAGTCATTTATTTTAGGGGACAGAGCTGCCCTGTGGTGCAGCTTTTCCTCCTATTAATGAATTCTAGGTGATTCTTCTGTGGCCAGTCTTGGGCAGTGATGTGCTGGAAACAGGTCTTTGGGAAGGGAGAGTGCAGTTCCGATTTCCAGGGTTTTCCTATTTCCATGATGTAAATACTCCCACTATGGCCGACTTTAAGCCACCAACATGATGTCACTGAATGCTGATTTGGCGAGTGATGCCCCAAATCAGCCCTCATGAGGTGATGGATCCAGACACAGACACAGATGGCCCAGCACAGCCCTGGACCCCAGATTCTGAAGCAAGACAAAGCCCTCCCATCCCACATGCAATCCACAAGAGAAGGGCAAGCTGGACTTTTATATAACAGTGTGCCAACTAAATAAAGGCTTTCAACATGTTCTTAGTGTAGAGGAGTGGGAGAGAGATATCAAGACACCCCCCCCCGGTGTAGCCTATGTAGTTTTGGGGGAGGGAAAATAGTGGGGTGCATTCATGGTCGATCTTCTCAAATCAGAGATACTTTCTGAAAGACGGATGTGGGTTTGAGTCTCAGCTCTGCCTCTCCTCAGCTGTGTGACTTTCACACTGTGCCCTAAGGTCTCTGTTCCCTAGTGTCCATTTTTGTCAAATCAGCTCATAGTGTCTCTGCTCTCAAAGGGTTGATTAAACTTTATGAAAGAACACTGGACGTCAGCAGTGCCCGGTGGTCATTCTGGAACCCTGGTGGGGAGGGGGGTCCCTGAGAACCTGCTGGAGGGCCAGTGGGGTCTTCCTCTCCCTACTCAGTATCAGTGAATCTGGATTTCTTGGTTGCCTTCCACTGAAACAACAGACTGTAAGACGTGAAGAGGCAGGTAAGAAAATCGAGGCCTTTCTTATTCAGGTAGGTATTGAATAGACTTGCAAAGATGTAAAACAATGCCATACTTTTAGTACTTTTGTTTGTTTGTTTTCAAAAATATAGTAATTTTTTCAAAAACCATATTTACATGTAAGCAATAATGAGCTGAATATTATTTTTAAATGAATGCATTAAAATAGACTGCTAAGGGGCGCCTGGGTGGCTCAGTCGGTTAAGCATCCAATTTCGGCTCAGGTCATGATCTCACAGTTGGTGAGTTTGAGCCCCATGTCGGGCTCTGTGCGGACAGCTCAGAGCCTGGAGCCTGCTTCAGATTCTGTGTCTCCCTCTCTCTCTGCCCTCCCCTGTGTCTCTCTCACACTCAAAAATAAAGAAACGCTTAAAAAATTTTAAAGAAGGGGAAAAAAATAGACTGCTTAGTCTTTTTCAAAATACTTGAATATTTTATTAAAGTGGCCTCAAGAGCATTATTTTTGAAAAATTAAATCAAGTTCGTTAACATACACTGTAGCATTGGTTTTAAAAAGCATTATTTTTTCATTAAAAATTTAAAATATTTTATTGAATTGAAATTCATATATTTATTTATTTATTATTTTTTAGTTTTATTTTTAGTTTTTTTTTTTTTTATATTTTAGTTAGTTAATATACAGGGCAATGTTTGTTTCAGAAGTAGAATTCAGTGATTCATCACTTCCATACAACACCCGGTGCTCATCGTAACAAGTGCCCTCCCTAATATCCATCACCCATCCAGCCCATCTCCCACCCACCTCTCTCCATCAACCCTCAGTTTGTTCTCTATCATTCAGAGTCTCTTGTGGTTTGTTTCCCTTTCTTCTCTTCTGCCTCCCTTCCCATATGTTCATCTGTTTTGTTTTGTAAATTCCACATATTAGTGGAAAAATCATATGGTATTTATCTTTCTCTGACTAACTTATTTCGCTTAGCATAATACATTCTAACTCCAACCACGTCACTGCAAATGTCAAGGTGTCATCTTTTTTTTGATGGCCAGTTAATATTCCATTGTCACATTTTAAAGTATACTATTCGATGGCATTAGGTAAATTTTCAATGTTGTGAAATCATGACCTCTATCTTCTTAACAAAACATTTTCAGAAGTTCTAAAGGAAATCTTATACCCACCTTATACCCAGCCACACCTCATTCCCACCTGCCCCTACCTCCTGGCAACCACAACTCTACTTTCTGTCTTTATGGGTTGTCTTATTTTGAATATTTCATATGAGTCGAACCACACATAGTGTGGTCTAGCTTACTTCATGTAGAATGATGATTTTAAGGTTCATCTACATTGCAACGTTCCTTTTAATGTCTGCATAATATTCTGCTTTATGGATATTCCACCTTATGTTTACCCATTCATCTGTTGATAGAGGATTGAGTTGCTTCCACTTTTGGCTGTTTTGAATAGTGCTACTATGAACATACATGTTCATGCGTTTTTGGAATGCCTGTTTTAAATGGAGGGTGGTATATACCTCTAGGAGCAGAATTGCTGAATCATATGCTAATTATATGTTTAAGCTTTTGAGGAACCACCAAGCTGTTTTCAACAGTGGCTGTGCCACTTTAAATTCCCACCAGCAGTGTGTGTATAAGGCTTCCAATTTCTCCACATTCTCAACAGCAATTTTGTTATTTTTCCCTTCCCCCTGAACCTTAGCTTTAGACACCCTAGTGGGTGTTAACAGCTATTGTTAGGTTTTGATTTCCAATTCCTAATGACTAATTATGTTGAGCATATTATCATGTGACTGATGGCCATTTGTATATCTTCTTTGGAGAAATATGTATTCAGATCCCTTTCCCATTTTTGCTGTTTGTTTGGTCATTTGGTTGGAGTTGTAAGGGTTCTTTATATACTCTGGTTACTAGACTCCCACTAGACATATAATTTGCCAATGTTCCCTCCCATCTTGTAGGATATCATTTCTGTCGATAGTGTCTTTTAATGCAAAAACATTTTCATTTTGATGAAGGCCAGCCTACCTATTTTTTGTTTGTTTGTTGCTTTTGGTCTAATATTTAAGAAATCCAAGGTCATGAAGGTTTACTCCTCTGTTTTATTCTAAGAATTTAAAAATTTTAGCTGTTATATTTAGGCTTTTTGTGTATGGTGTGACTATAGTGTCCAACTTCATTCATTTGTACATGGATGCACCATTGTCCCAGAGGCACTTGTTAAAGAGACTATCCTTACCCCATTGAATGGTCATCATCAGTCATCCCTCACCCAACACACTGGTGTGCTTACAAGCGCCAGTGAAATGCTGAGCATTATAAGGAAGAGAATTGCAAGTAAAACATAAATCATTGGCTTAGCATTAACCTGTTACTTGAAGTAGGCAGTATGAAAGTGTGATCAGACTGAATAAAATATTGAAGCTTTGCTTCCAAATCTTAGATGAAAGAAGTAAAATGTGTGATTAAAAACAGAAAAAAAAATACAGAGCTTGTAGAAAGTAAGGCAGGTACAAAAAAGCGAAATGTCAAATGGAAAGAGTATAGGGGAAGAGAGAGAGGGAGAGAGGGGAAGGGAGAAGGACAAAAGCAAATAGTATCCCCCAATTTCGAATTGTACGGTATATCGGAGTGGTGGAATAAAGTATGAATTTCATTTCCTTCATAAATTTTATATTTTCTAAAAATTATTTTACCATGAATGTTTATTGCTTTTATAATTAGAAGAAAGACTTAACAGTAGAACTGAATTTAACTAAGAGTGCCCCATATTAAATTATTTTTGGAAAGTGGCATGTTCCTTATTAGCTAAGCTCTAGAAGGATAACTTGATAATTCATGAAATCCTCTTGGCATCACTGTATGAAACCAAAACGTGGTGTAATGATCTATAGATAGCAGCCATCCAATACCTGTGTTTTCGTGTAGTCGGATGACAATTGAAATGCATCAATTTGACTTCCCCTTAAAAGTTTAATACAGATAAGTTCAAGTTTGGTGTAGGAAAAGTCAAAAGATGTTATAACTCAATCTTGGTTATTCGTGGAGCAGATACTCCACTAATGTCCTTTGTTCCTATTTCTTTTCTGTTTTTCAGAGTTTTAATAGTTTCCTAACATCCATGGACTGCATTTGCAAAACAATGACAATGGTGTTAGGAAGCCACAAGATGGAGATGTTGAGCTGCCATTGTTAATGACAGTCAGGTCCTCCTTGACAAATAACAGTGGTTCCAACTTCAGTGGGGTTGAGAGCAACCTGGAGAATTTATTTAAAATGCAGATTCCCAGGGGCGCCTGGGTGGCTCAGTCAGTTTAAGCGTCTGACTTTGGCTCAGGTCATGATCTCACAGTTCGTGGGTTCGAGCCCCGCATCGGGCTCTGTGCTGACAGCTCAGGGCCTGGAACCTGCCTCAGATTCTGTGTCTCCTTCTCTCTCTCTGCCTCTCCCCCACTCACTCTCTCTCTCTCTCTCTCAAAAGTAAATAAACATAAAAAAATAAAAATAAAATAAAATGCAGATTCCCAGTGCCCACCCACATATTTGATTGGGCAGGCCTTGGATAGACCCAAGGAATCTGGACTCTAACACTCTCCTTTCTGTGATTTTGACATAGGTGATCCCACGCACCACACTTTGAGAAACTATGATGTAAATGGTAATCAAAACCATGGACCTATATGGAAACATTTAGGGAAAGGGTATAAATTGAGAAAAGAACCGAGTAAAATCAAGTCTTGAGAAACGCCATCATGTGAGGGCTCATTTGAAAAGAAGGAACTTGCAATGGTAATAAGAAGTTGCGAGAGGGGCACCTGGGTGGCTCAGTCAGTTAAGTGTCGGACTCTTGATTTTGGCTCAGATGATGATCTCACAGTTCGTGAGTTCGAGCACAGCATCGGGCTCATGCTGACAGTGCAGAGCCTGCTTGGGTTTCCCTCCTCCAATCTCTCTCTTGCTCTCTCTGTCTCTCTGCCCCTCCCCTGCTCGTGCTCTGTCTCTCAAAATAAATAAATAAACTTTTATAAAAAGAATAAAAATGCCCTGTGACATTTGACACACCCTAAATAATTCATATACTTGAAATATATTATATTCCCATCCCAAATTTTTTAATGTTATATTTAATCTTGATGATCAAAACATTCATTTTTTAGGCTCTGAAATATATAGCAGGCACTAGTTTGCAGTCAATGTTTGATGTTCAGGAAATTGTATACCAGTGGCTAAAAATGTGGCCATAATAATGACAATATAAAAATTATTATAATATAATCACAATTGTGGTATAACTAATTATAAACATTAATATTATTGTGCTGTTATCAATATTTGAGTGCTTGCTTTATATTATTGAGTGCCCATAAGATTTTTTATGCATTATTTCACTTAATTTCATCCAAAATACTATGAGAACAATACTGCTGTTATGCCTTTAAGATAGTAAGAAAGTCACTGAGGCTTAGGGAGGTCAAGAAATTAGCTCAAAGTCTCACAGTCTGTAAGTGGGAAGGCTTCGTTTAATTTCATGCTGGACTTTGTCTCACAGTCTGTAAGTGGGAAGGCCTCGTTTAATTTCATGCTGGACTTTCAGTTCATGCTTCTAGGATTTTTGTGAGTTTCCCTTTAAGAAAACCCAATGCAGTCAAGTTTTACATTAATTTTAGAAAGGGATAGATTGCGGGGGCTTCCAGCTCCCCACCTAAGTCCTGGCTCTCCTCGTCTTCCTGGGCCCCTGTGTAGGCATCATTTCCCAGCTTTCCTTGCTGTTAGATGTGACCGTGTGACTGAGATGTAGACAATGAGGTGTCAGTGGAAATGGTGTGTGCCACTGCCAGGCCTAACTCATAAAAAAAAAAAAAAAAATCCCCGTACCTGGCACACCTCCGTGCCCTTTTCCCCTTCTAGCAAACTGCAAAGGAGGCCACGTCCAGGGCACCCGTGGAAGTCACATGTTGGATGTGGCAGACTTTCTGACAGCCTGGGTCCCTGTAGAAGTGCATGGATAATGCCCACCATGAGGACATACTGACTTTCCCGGTAACGTTACAGGAGAAATAAACGAACTAGTTTGGAGTTATACATGTTTGGGTTTAAATGTCACAGTAATAGTGTACCACACCTGATGCAAGTTGGGTAAAAATAAATTTCAGGTATGCAGTGTTCTATCATTATGAATTGCAATCGACTGCATTTCAAATAGTGGCTTAGACACATAGGAGGTTCACTTATTCCGGTTAACATGCAGTAGGAATACACTGTTCAGGGCTGGTGCTACACAAGGAGCCAGGATCTTCTCTTTTCTTGCCCCTCTGTCCTTAAATGTGGCTTTTGTCTCCAAGGTCACAAGCATTGTATCTATATCGCTGGCAGGACAAAGGGTAAAGATCAAAGGGGGAAGCCAGCTGCATCTTTCCAGTTCATGAAGCTTTCCTAGGAATGCCACCAGTGTCATCTGGGACACGTATCATGGCCAGCCCAAGGGCTGGACTGGGCCACGTGCTCACCTCTACACATAACGGGGTCAAGGTTCTGTTAGCAAGGATGAAAGGATGAAGGGTAGAATGCTTAGGTAGATGCACGGCCTGCCATAGCACTTATGTTACATTGTATTTATTAATTATCCAAATCCCTTGTGGTAGCTTCTTACAAATCCAGATTCCTGTCCTCGTGCTAGCCATAAAGAATCAGAATGTCCCTGAAAATTTGGATGCACACTACTTTCAGGTTGCTGAACTGCTGATTTTTGCTCTATCGAGGATAGCCCCTTTGTCTTTTCACCTGGTCTGGTGTCCATGAACTCTTCAATGGGTTTATCATTTCATGACCTTTAGGTGCATTCCAAAATGTTAAAGATAGTACCTTCCTCAAGTAACTTGTTTTGAAATTTACATTGAAACCGACAACTTTTTAAAGGACTCCCACATCTGCGGTCACACTCTTCAAAGACACAAACACTGCTAGAGATCATGATTTACAGCTGAAGATGAGGTTTATTTCCAGAGCAGCAAAGTAACCCAAAACGGTCACAGGTGCGGGCCAGGGGAGAGCAGTGGGGCAAAATACCAAAGGTCTGGTCCTAGCTCTACTGTGAAGCTCTACAAACTTGGGTAAACATTTGTGCTCTTTGATCCTCATCCTCTTAAATTATAAACTGGCCTTACACTAATTCATCTTCCAGAGGGTTATTAAGATGATTAAATGAGCTATGGGTATGTATACTTTCGAAGGGCAGTAAAGCTTGCAGAAATGTTGTTTTTATTTGCGGGCAAACAGTAACCAATTTGAATTGTAAGTTTCAAATCTGCTCGGTCGAATCATAGAGGTTTCCAGCATGATCAAGGTGAGGCACAATAGTACAGTCTCATTAGCACACAGATGATTGGATTACAGTGTAGTGAGAGGAGAGAGGCAGCACAAATCACAGTATCAGGCAAAGGAAGGAGTGCCAACCAAGACTTGACAGAGAAGTCGACTGAGCTTGTTCAAAGGCCCAGTGGTGAAACAGCAATGGTGTGCTTGAGGAAACTGCAAGAAGCTCAGGATGGAGTGGATAAAAGGGAAGTTAAACGAGTCCAGATGCTAAGGGTTCTCATACATAGGGTAGACCCTCTTGTGGAGGCTCTGAGGAATTCACCGAAGGATCTTAGGCATCCTAGTATCAGCTAATATTTGAGGATTCAGAGTTAGACAGTTCTGGCTTAGAGTCTTCATTCTACTCCAAGCTGTGGTTTTTGGCACAGGATAAATGAAATGACTGGTGGACCAGGATAGGGAAGCGGAATCAGGGACAGAGTGAAACTTGACATATGATAGACATGGCATAGCTGATAGTGGGGAAGTGTGTGCCATTCAATAAATGAGGGTGGTACAATTATTTTTTCATGGGAGGAAAAAAGCAATTAGATCACTACCTGAGAGCAAGCACAAAGATCAATTCAACATGATCAAAGACTAAAAAAATGCAAGATCACACCTTAAAACATCTATAAGAAAACATAGGAGAAAACTTTTATGACCTTAGGGTTCAGACAATTTTATCTGCAAAGGCCCAGGAGGCAAGGAAACAAATAGATGAATTGGACAACATCAAAATTTAAAACATTTGGGCATCAAAGGACATTCTCAACAAAGTGTTCAGGCAATCCATGGAATTGATAACAATGATTGCAAACAATCTCTCTGATAAGAGATTAAAATGCTGAACATATAAAGAGGTCCCGCAAATCAACCACAACCACCACCGCAACTACAGCAAAGGTCATCTGATTAAAAAATTGTCAAAGGACTGGAATGGACATTTCTCCAAAGAAAGTATACAAATGGCGATAAGCGCATGAAAAGAGGCTCAACAGAACTAATAATTACTGAAATGCAAATCAAAACCACAAGGAGACAGCACTTCACACTCATTTGGATGCCCATTATCAAGCAAACAAAATACAAAAACAAAACAAAGACCAAAAAACCCGGAATAACAAGTGTTGGCATGGATGTGGAGAAACAGGAACAATTCCCCATTGTTGGTAGGATTGGAAACTGGTACAGTTACTATGGAAAACAGTATGGAAGACCCTCAAAAACTAAGCAATAGAGCTACCATACAATCCATCAATTCCATGGCTAGGTATATACCCAAAAGACGTGAAAGAAGAGAATCAGATACAGAGTGTCAGAAAGGTATTTGTGTACCTGTGCTCATACAGCACTTTCACAATAGATAAACGTGGAAACAAAGTGTCCATCCACAGGTGACTGGAACCCCCCCCCAAAAAAAGTGGACTACATGGGGAAATCATCTCAGAGGTCAGCCCAGCCGCCGCCACCGCATGCTGCCCTTGGGGGCCTCGACCTGTCCTGTCCTGTCCTGTCGTGTCGTGTCCTGTCCTGTCCTGACGGAGCCTGGGAGGACTCTGGGCGGGACATCACCTCATAGGTCAGCCCAGCCGCCCCCATCCCATGAGCCCTCGGGGGCCTCGTCCTGTCCTGTCTTCTGTCCTGCTGGAGCCCCCAAGGACTCCGTGGGGCCATCACCTCAGATATCAGCTCAGTTGCCACAACCCCACACTGCCCACAGGGTCTTGTCCTGTCCTGTCCTGTCCTGACGGAGCCCCGGGGGATGCCTCGGAGACGTCACCTCAGAAGTCAGCCCAGCCGCCGCCACCCCACATTGCCCTCGGGGGCCTCGTCCTCGTCCTCTCCTGTCACAGGCCTCAAGGACTCCATGGGATCACCTCAGAGGTCAGCCAAGCAACTGCCGCCCCACACCCTGGTCCCCTCGTGGCTGAGTAGACGCCCCCGCCCACCTCCCATGGCCAGATAGAGTCACCAGACCCGCCTCCCCACCCGCCTGGCCTCCCTAAGGGTCCCTATGCCCCACCCTCATCTTCTGTCTCTCTGTCCCTCCCTCCATCCCTCTACCTGCATGGCGACCTCCACACCGAGTCCTCTGCGAAGCTCCTCTGAGAGCCTCGCGAGGGCAACGAACTGCCCAGCCGTGCCTGGGCAGGAGCGTCGCTGATTGGTTGGCTAGGTGCACGTGACGGGGGCGGGACCTTCGCCGAGACACGCCCCCTGGGGCGACTGCCCAGGACCTTGGCGTCGGCGCCAAGGGTGGAGGCCAGGGCTCGGGGTTTCCCGTTCTACCGCCGAGGACGTTTCGCAGGCCATCTTCCTGGGAAATCACAAAAGGACACGGGAGTGGGCGACAGGTGCACCTTTCCGATGTGGGGGAATTTAACAATTCTTACTCCGTCTCCTCCCGGGGCCCTTTCCACCCACTGCTTCCGCTTGCAGAGGAATGGCCATCCTCCTGAGTGTTCTGTGTAAACCACCCCCCTCCCTTTTCTACCGCTTTTGGTTTTGTTTGGTTTTGTGGAAGACCCGTGTGTGTATCCTTGAATATCCTTGCTTCCTGGTGCGTTGCCTGGGTATTACAATAAACTGTATCGCGTTGTGCGTAGTATTCCGCCACATTCTTTCTTACCCAACATTGTGTCCTAACAGTGACTATACTATTCTGTGGAGCCACAGTGCTTTCATTTTGCCTGTGGTAGCACACACCGTTGCGGAACCACTCCTCGGTTCGTTCATCCATTTTCCTGTCCATGGACACGTGGATACTTCCCACTTTAGAGCCCTAAAAAGCAGTGATACTAGAAATATTCCAATGCCTGGCATCCGTGCAATATGCTTTGCAGCGTCGGAAGGAGCCAAAGAGGTTAAAGCAGTTAGTGACCTATTCCTAGGTCATAGGCTAGCTGAGTATTCAGTAGAGCAAAATTATTTCCAACGTATGTGACTCCACCAGCAGGTTGGGTTCTGATTGTTCCATATACGCACCAATACTGGGTATAATCAGATTACAATTGGCTGGGGAAGGGTGGTGGTGGGGGGAGGATGGGGATGGTGTCCGTGCTGGTGGCGTTTGCGGTGGCGGTGGCGGTGGTGGTGGTGGTGGCAATCCTCTTCAGCATTTCTCCCACACTAAGAAGAATGAGCTCTTTTTTATGCTCATTGGCCAATGCAATTTCCTTTCCCACCACATTTATCTATGTGGGTGTTATGACCTTTCTTCCACTGGGTAGGATGACTTGCTTACAGTTTTGTAGAGCTAGATATCAGTCTTTATAGCAGCGTTTCTCTCTGCCTTTTTATCGCAATAAAATAGAAACAATGCAAATTGTACCTGTTCAGCCATTTGTAGGTGTACAGCTCAGTGGCATTAAGTACATTCCCATTGTACAACCATCACTGCCATCCATCTCTCAACCTTTTTCATCTTTGCGGACTGAAACTCTGAACCCATGAAACACCTATTGCCCATTCCCTCCTCCTCCCACCCCCTGGCAACCACCACTTTACTCCCTTTCTCTATGAATTTGGGTACCTCATACGTACACCATTTGTCCTTCTGTGACTAGCATATTTCACTGAGCATAATGTCTTAATTCCCCCACATCGGGAAGGTGGAGGCTTGTGCACCTGTCGCCCACTCTGGTGTCCTTTTGTGATTTCCCAGGAAGATGGCCTGGGAAACTTCCTCGGCGGTAGAACGGGAAACCCCGAGCCCTGGCCTCCACCCTTGGCGCCGACGCCAAGGTCCTGGGCAGTCCCTCCAGGGGGCGTGTCTCGGCGAAGGTCCCGCCCCTGTCACGTGCACCTAGCCAACCAATCAGCGACGCTCCTGCCCAGGCCCGGCTGGCTAGCTCGTCGCCATCGCGAGGCCCTCAGAGGAGCTTCGCAGAGGACTCCGTGTGGAGGTCGCTGTGCCTGTGGAGGGGTGGAGGGAGGGACAGAAAGACAGAGGATGAGGGTGGGGCATAGGGAAGACCCTCAGGGAGGCCAGGCGGGTGGGGAGGCGGGCCCGGTAGTCCTGTCTTGCCATGGGAGGTGGCGGGGGGGGGGGTGCCTTCTCAGCCATGAGGGGACCAGGGTGTGGGGCGGCAGCGGCTTGGCTGACCTCTGTGGTGATGTCCCCATGGCGTCCACTGGAGCTGTGACAGGACAGGACAGGACAGTAGAAGACAGGACGAGGCCCCCAAGGGTCCTGCGGGGTGGCATCAGCTGGGCTGACCTCTGGGGTGATGTCTCTACGGAGACCTCTGGGATGTGACAGGCCACGACAGGACAGGACAGGTCGAGGCCACCGAGGGCAATGTGGGATGGTGGCGGCTGGACTGACCTCTGAGGTGATGTCTCCGTGGACTCCTCTGTGGCTCTGACAGGACAGGAGAGGACAGGATAGGATGAGACCCCAAGGACAGTGGGGTGGTGGTAGCTGGGCTGACCTCTGAGGTGGTGTCCCCACGGAGTCCTCTGGGGCTCCACAGGACATGATAGGACAGGAGGGGAAGGCATGAGAACAAGGCCCCTGAGGTCAGTGTGGGGTGGCAGGGGCTGGGCTGACCTCTCAGGTGATGTCCCCACGGAGTCCTCTGGCATTCCAACAAGACAGGACAGGACAAGATGAGTACAAGGCCCCAGAGGGCACTGTGGGATGGCTGTGTCTGGGCTGACCTCTGAGTTGGTTTCCCCACGGAGTCCTCCGGTCTCCGACAGGACATGACAGGACAGGAAGAGGACGAGGCCCCTGAGGGCAGGGTGGGGTGGCGGTGGCTGGGCTGACCTCTGAGGTGATGTCTCCAGGGAGTCCTCTGGTCTCTGACAGGACATGACAGGATAGGGGGAGGATGAGGCCCCCGAGGGCAGTGTGGCACGGTGGTGGTGCCTGGGCTGACCTCTGAGTTGGTGTCCCCACGGAGTCCTCGGGGCTCCAAGAGAACAGCACAGGGCAGGACGAGACCCTGAGGGCAGTGGGGTGGCGGTGGCTGGGCTGACCTCTGAAGTGATGTCCCCACGGAGTCCTCCGGGGTTCCCAGAGAACAGGACAGGATAGGACAGGTTGAGACCCCGAGGGCAGTGGGTGGTGGTGGCTGGGCTGACCTCTGAGGTGATGTCCACGGAGTCCTCCAGGGGGCCAAGAGAACAGGGCAGGGCAGGACGAGACCCCGAAGGCATGTGGCATGGTGGTGCCTGGGCTGAATTCTGAGGGGTGTCCCCTTGGAGTCCTCCGGGGCTCCAAGAGAACAGGACAGGACAGGTTGAGAACCCGAGGGCAGTGGGGTGGTGGTGGCTGGGCCGACCTCTGAGGTGATGTCCCCACGGAGTCCTTCAGGGCTCCGATAGGACAGAACAGGACAGGTCAAGGTCCCTGAGAGCAGTGTATAGAGATGGCAGCTCTATGGACCTCTGCATGATATCCCCACAGATATCCCACCGGGACCCCCACTGGACAGGACAGGACAGGACATGGCCCGCGAGAGCAGTGAGTGGAGGCGGCAGCTGAGCTGACCTCTGCGGTGATGTTCCCATGGAGTCCTTTGGGTCTCCAATGATAGGACAGGACAGGACAAGACAAGGCCCCCAAGGGCAGTGCATGGTGGCAGCGGCTGTACTCACCTCTATGTTGATGTCCCCACGGAGTCCTACGGGAATCCGACAGGACACGACAGGACAGGACAAGGACAGGACAGGATGAGGCTCTCGAGGGCAGGGCTGGCAGGGTCTGCAGGATGGGAAGCGAGCCCGACGTTCCCCTCTTCAGGACAGGGCCACACCTGGTGAGGAGGCAGCATCTGCGTCTGTCCCTCCTGCCCAGCCGGTCGCCCTGCAGGACTGCTTGGTTGTCCTGGGGTCCAGATGGCATGTCGAGGAGACCCCTGACCTGACTGTCCCGGACAGGTGCAGAACGGTTTCTTCCCCATCCATTTGGAGGGGACACTTCTTTTGGTCACGGCCAAGTTTAGGCCTCCAGACCAGCACGTTGTCCCTTGGGGACCGAGAGCAGGGGACAGCCGCTGTGCCAACATAGGGTCAAGAATCTGGCAGAGGGTCCTGACACTCAGGTGTCCTGGGGCAGGTCGCAGCCAGGGAGAGGGGGTCACAGCCACAGGGGGCAGGGGTCTGCTGTCACCATTGTCTTTGTCCCCTCCTGGCCCAACGAGAGACAACGAGGGCGCTCATGCTCTGATCTGCGCAGAGGACCCTTGCCTGGCATCGCTCATTGACCATGTCCCCATTTCTTTCACGCGTGTTTGCACTCACAAGGTGCAGGAGAGCTGTCTGTACCTGGGAAGACACCTTGGGATGGCGCCACCTCGGAGGAAGCACCTGAGGAGAGCTGCGAAGGCCCCGGTGGAGGCTCCGGGTATGGCAGCCAATGACTTTTGGGGACAAGAGAGAAGAGACCTGAGTGGGCCGGAGGCTGTTCCTGAAGGTACACTCTATCTGACACCTTTGCAGATGCAGCGCCTGTAGATACCACCCGCGGGGCAGGTCGCTGCTTCTGAGTCCTTGGCATTGTAAGCAGTAAAACACGTGTGTGTGTGTAAAGCGGTTTCATGTACTGGACGTTGCCCACTCGATCCTCCCATCCCAGAGCAGGATTACAGAAGCTTAGATAGCAGCACTTCTGCTCGCTCGCAGTTGCTCTTTCCAGAATGTCTCACACGTGCCGGGTGGTGTAGTCTGACCTTAACCCTGAAAGGTTTGCAACACCGTCTCCAGAGCATGGTCCTCGTCCCCCATCCAGTTTCATCTGACCTTGTGCATACGTGGTTCCTCCCTTTCATATGTCTGCCGTAAAGACTTTTGCTTGCAAGAGGCCTAAAAAACTCCACACGGCGAGGCTACCGCCCCCTGAAAACTGATCAGAATACCATACTTCCTTTTAAAATGCTTTCCACTTTTATTTCAATGCAGGAAACAATCCAGTACCGGATAAGCCCGGGGAGAGCAGTCCTTCTGCAGGAACATTTGAGGACGATGTGGGGTAATGTCTTCATAGTGTTATCACCTGCCAGCTCTAGGCAACATGGCTCATACAATTATTCTCCATAAAATCCTAGAATGACACATTTCCTCCAAAGCAAATATGATCTTTGCTTATCCTTACTCAATAATGTTCCATGTAACTTCTTCACAGGAATGAAGTACAGAAGATGCTGGAAAGGCTTGGAGGTATGCTTAAGTGATATTTGCAGTCAAAACAATTGTTTAATCCATACAACTTTTATAAATGGGAATGTTAGTGAGTGGATTCCAAGACTGGTTTTAATGCCTTGTTCTAGTATAGAGCACTTTATACCAGTATTTATAGTGTGATTCAACTTTGTAAGTTTCTTTACTGACCTTTTGAACTGTTGATGTGGAAAACTGAAAACGGTACTAACAGTCGTGAGGTAAGAATGATGCCATTATTTTATGCACGTGTACACTTAATGTACTGTGTAAGACTGTGTGAGAAAAGTTTATACTGCCTTTTCTGTGCACAGCTTAGGTGATGTATCAACGTGTATTGCCAATTTTAAATTTCCTTAATTTCGCTACCTTTCATAACTTTCCAGTGTGCTTCTCTTTGGAGTAGCAGCACAAATCGAATCCTCTAATATAACTCTTTATTTTTATTTTTCATTAACAAACTGTGTAGTTGCAAAGTAAATAACTCTGCTAGCTAGTGAGAAGTGTCTAATCATATCCACACTCCTAAATTTTATGTTGTTCTGTCAGATGTCACTTACACCATCTGCACTATAGGACAGTACACTTAGCAGAGTCTGAGTCAATATATGGCTCTCCATAGAGATCATCCTTACAAGCAAGTATCTTTTGAAGGCTTTGCTCTATTTGGTGGCGACAAAGTGCTTGCTTTGTGAGCTGTCTAATAAACTTCTTATTATAGATGGATTCTGGGTGTATAAAATATTTTTATTGTGGTGCAGATCCTTCATGACTACTGAAAAATAACTATGGACTGTAGATCCATAAAGTCAAATCATATGCTCTGCAAAGCGTTATTTGAAGTATTCAGATTCTGTGAAATGCAGCACTTATGGATGAAAGTGTTATATAAAAAGCTCCATGAAAATATTTTTTTTAAATGTTTTTGAATTCATTTATTTAAACTAGAATTTTACACCCACGACCTTTGTCTCTGTTAGTAAAATGCAGTTAAAAGCATCACTCACTAGATTGCTTGAAAAATAATTTTTTAATGTGCGATATAATTATTTTTATCCTTTTTGAGGGTCATTTTTAAGAAAATACTTTCGTGCTTTTTATAAAATGCATTCTAATGGTAACCCATCTAAATGTATCCCTTGAGTTGGAGGACATTTACCCATGTAAACGTGTCCCTTGAGTTGGAGGATATTTTATAAGTTTAGAAAAATGTGCCTGTTAGCAAATTTTCAGAAGGAAATTAAAGTCTGTCTTTGAGATTCTTTATACACATTTTGATAATGAAAAATATATTGATTATTAAGCCCTTTTCATTATCTCTAAACTAAAAGGTGACCTGCAGTTAGAAAAATTAGAATTGGGATACTAGCACTGGAAAGATTTTACAGAAAATAGTGAGCAAATCTTGCTTTTTGAAATGATGCCTGAATTATAAATTTTATTTTACTTACTTTGCTTTTTGAAGTGTAATTGACATACGACATTATATTAGTTCCAGGTATACAACATAGTGATTGGACATTTATGATGTCTGTATGATAAATTGTAAATGTACTTTGCACATCGCCAAGGCAACATTTACCCGTACTGATTTGAATATATGAAAACGAAATAACTTTCAACATTTAAATTTCAGTGAATATCTATTTTCCATACAGTTGACATTAAACAGGCTCTTCTCACAAAGAGAAAAATGTTCGAAATGGGTACAAAAGCTTCTATCAAAACCACTAACGAAACAATTGAGCATGTTTGGAAACTACAACAAGAACAAAGGTGAAGTTGTTGGAGTGTTTTTGTTTTTGTTTTTGTTTTTGAGTCACGATGACATTTGTATCATTTCTTTGTATTCATTGGCGCAAATAACCTAAGACAAATTCTATTATATTGAATTTTCCAGCGAAAAACATATTTTGCTTGTTTTTTTTCTAAGCAGGTAAATTCCTTAGTTCTGTAACCTCACTCCTTAACAGATTCTGAGATGTATTTCCTAGAAGCCAATAGAGATGACCTTTCTTCCCTTTCAAATAACAATTGAGTTTTCTTCCTATAACATTAATTTATATTCATTCTAGACCTACACTAGCTGAACTTCAGGTAAATGTCTTAAACCATTATTCTTGTGATAGTTAACTGTATTCAGTTATGTAGAAAAGGTTAATCTTATATTGTAAATAATTTGCATATTTTAGGTAAATTGTGTTCACCGTTCTTTAAAAAAAAAAAAAAACCATTGTTCGGGGGATATATTTAAGTGAAATATTCCTGTTTGGAAATCTTCTATGATAAATGGATATAATATCCTCATTTAATGAATCTACTTATCATATCAGAACATATATGCTATTCAGTAAGAAGAAATGAAAAGTAAACTGCTTTTAGATAAAATGAATTTTTCTGGAAAACTGATAGTACAGTAAATCCTCATTACCTTTTAAGAGGTAAGGCATGTGAGATAGCTTTTATGTTGGTCAGTTAGGAACAATACTTTTGGAATAAGAGTAAATTGTTCATGTCACCTTTCTGCTTCCCATGAGACTGCTATTTCAGCTGCTGTTATGCTATTACTGCCTTCTTTTGTAGTGTAAATTGTGTCAAATCAATTTTGTTTTGAATATGGTTAATTCTTTCATGTCTTTATGAATTATGACAGTGCTCATTATTATGTTTTACAGGCAGAATCTTCATCTCAAATATTCTCAGCAGTTTCTGACTTTGTTTCGGGAGTGGAATGTAGACATGCAGAAAGCCCAGAAACAACAAGAAAAACTAGCCGTTGGTATCAGCTTTGGCTTTAAAATTGATTTATTTATTGTATCAAAGTCTCAAGTAGCAATAGGTCATGCAAAAACATAGGAGAGAATGTAGGGACCATGAGCCCAGATGGGTAAAGGTGGGTAGAAGATGTAGCGGTGGGAGACTGAATGTCCTCTCTGAATTGCTTCTGTCTATTTAGGGACACAGGAAGGTCACCAGTTAAGAGTTAGAGTGGTGGAGGAGGTGTTGCCTCTCGGGAGCAGAGAAGAAGTCCTGGAATTGTTTCCTGAGAGCAGGCCAGTGAATGGACTAGGGAAATGCCATTGCCAAGCAGCATTGTGGGTCTAACTTAGGTTGGTGTCATAGTGACCATGAATTTAAAGTGAGACCACATTGCATGGTTGTGGCAGAGCAGCTGGAGAGTTGGATTTTCCAGGGTTGGGGTTTAGCCACGCAAATTGGCGGAGTGAAAAGGGGGTAAGGTACATGTGCGAGGGCATAGGTATAATGATTGACCATGGCATTTAGGCCAGGAAGGAGGAAAAGGAAGAATATGAGGGTGGGGATCAGGGGCAATGAAAAGTCATAGGATCCATGGGATGTTAATCCTGAAAGAGTGTTGGACTATAGTAAGAAAGGGAGAGAACTACAAACAGGGAGGTAGAGGTTGAATATTGGGGGAAAAAAAATGGAGAACCAGTATAGTACAGTGGTCCAGAGCCTGGACTCTGGAACCAGTTTTTGGGATCCAATCCTGGTTGACCGGTACTAGCTGTGAAATCGGCGGCAAATTGTTTATCCCTGTGCCTCACCCAGGTTCCTCACCTATTATGGAAGGAGACATAACAAAAGCACCTGCCTTGTAGAGTTGTTTTGAGGATTAAATGAGATCATATATAATGTTTATTTAAAATGGTTCAGAACAGTACCTGGCACACAGCTCCTATATAAGTTTTTGCTCTTATTAATATAATGTAGATGTTGCAGTTATTGGGAATGACAGAATCCAGGGTGTGACTATGTAAGTGAGTGACTGAAGTAGGGAAGAGGACAAAATTGTTGTTGGAGATCAGGTCAAGGAGCGGAAAGGCTGGGATCATCTGTGTACATACTGAAATGACCAAGAATTAATACATGTTTTGAACGTTGTTAAGAAAAGAATATCCCCTCTGTAACTACTGTTAGGAAGGATCAGTGTATAGATTTTTGACTATTTGTAGTAAACACATTCTTGGAAGGGTCATTTGTGGGTTTTGAAATCAAGAGTTAAAACCTGTTTTCCATATTGGCAAGAAAAAAAATTTCCTACTTAATGACCACTAGGTAGGATCATCGTATTGTTTTTGTGTATTAGTGGTGAACACAGTTATCTAAACTCGGTCATAAAGGTTGTTACAACAGGAAATGTTAACAAGTATTGATTTAAAGAATATTCCTTTTAAACATGATGTATAATTATGTTTCTCTAAATATTAAATGTCACCCACATTTTATCATCCTTTTCTTTTATATTTGTAGAGTATGTTTCAAGAGCAACGAAAGGTTCTTCAACAAGCTAGAGTTGTTCAGAATCAGAGACTGCAAAAAATTAAAAATTTATATGTGCAATTCTTAGAGGTATTTGGCAACATAATACATTCTTATAAAACATAACATGTGTACAAAAGTAGGAGATAGTTTGTTTCTTTCTGAATCTTATGTGGGGGAAAAAACCCAGTTAGGTTGTACATCTGAGCCGTTAACCATTTTCCATTTGGAGTTCATTGCTCTGTATTTAACATAATTGGTAAATGTGTTTTGATTTTGGGGATTAATCAATACTTTTGTGGGAGTCATTTAAAACAGGGAACTGTAAGCTGGGGATTTTACCTAGAAATACATGTATCGTGTAGAAAAGTGGTACTTTATCAACACTTTAATCATAATTTTTTGTGCAACAATCAGTTCGGAGGAGATCAGCAATAAATATATAGTGGAAACTAAGAAGTCTATAAATCACTTCTACGTGCCTTTTACTTGTATTGACGGTTTCTGTTAAATATGAGTAGGCAGTGGTAATTGATGAATACTGCTTTTATTTCCAAATGCGTTACATGAGTGTTTTGTGGCATAGTTGCTTTTGGAATATTAATGACTAATAATGACTTTATATGCAAACTTAAAATCATAAGAGAAGGTCTAAATACAATATAACAGAATGAAAAAGCCAGAGGAGGACCAAACGTTTGTGAATTGAGAATGATCTGCTGTGATATTTGCACATTGACCAACTGTCCTCAGTGGCACAGACCTCTTCTTCATGCAGATATATACTTATTTAGGAGGCAGTAGAATCCTGCACATTCCTCCTCTTTTTTCTTGGTGTGTGTTGGGCGGAGGGGAGGTGTCCTTTACCTCTGCAACGGTACCTTAGTATCTTTCTTCGAATTCCAACTGCTGCTCCCTAGTTCAGGATCTCATCATTCCTTGCTTATGCTACTAAACCCTCATCTGAGTTCTCTTCTCCAGTCCATCCCTCACCATTCTGCAATATGATCTTCCAAAGCATAGACCTTCCCTCCTGAGAACCTGTCGTTAGCTTCCCATTTTAGGCCCTCAGGTATTCAAAGTCTGTGCCCCGCTTCCCCCATAACAAGGCTCCCTTTGTAGTTTTATGCTTAACGTTCATTCTTTCCTCCCACCCCTCCAGATTGGTTGCTTTCTCTGAACTAACGCACCATTACTTCCTTGTTTCTAGAATACTTTCAATTGCCTCTTCCGTTTACCTACCGAAATCTTACTCTTTTGCCAACTAAATCAGAATCAATCTTATTTTCCACTACATAGTCACGGCAAGTTGTGTTACCTTAATTGTTATAAAGTTTTTGTGTTGTTTTTATTTACATGTTTTTTTTTTGTTGTTGTTCTCACTGGAATAAGGAAGGAAGAGATCGTGTATTCATTTTTAAATTCCTCCACAGCACTTTTTATGTAGGCTGCAGTAGATCACTATTTGTTGGGTGAATAGTAAAGATTTAGAACATGTTTGTTTTTCATAACTTAAAGAGGTCGTGTCACAGATCATTTTATTCCCTCCAGTGGAATCATGTTACATTGATTATGAGTCATTATAAATGCACTGTTACATGGTGTCTAGAAAGCTTATTAGAGAGTTTTAAAATGATGGCATCTCATTCAGTGGGACTGTCAGTCTTTTTCTTTTTTTCCCTCCACCTTGACCTTAACTGTTTATTAACCCATTGTTTTGAGCCTACTACTGTTGTGCCTCTATACTAATAATATTTGACTCAAACACAACATTTAAAAAATTTCTTAGGTGGGTATTTTGGTCTCCATGTATTAGGTATAATATCTTACTTGGAATAAATAACGGGCATCCTTTGCATATTAAGAGATGTTAGTTTTGAAATTTGCTTTTACATATTTAGTGCGTGAGATGAAAAGTGGTGGTTTATAACTAAACTAGGCTTTTTGTTTTAGAGTATGCAGGACTTAGAGAAGGACCATGAGCATCTTCTTACTGATGAACAAAGTGAAGTTAGAGAAGAAATGACCAAGTTGCAAAACAAAATTATGATGGAAGTTGTAAGTACTTAGTGCATATTTAATATTAAGAACTAACGAGGGATGTGAGCATTGGGGTATTTTGTTTGCTGAAGTGTATATAACAATGACCTAAATAGCATGTAAATGTTTAATATTTCCTTCCTTGAAACAGCAACAGCAAGAGCTGGCAATTGTTCAAAAGTCTCTTCAATCCCTGTTATTCTGATGACTTTGAAGAAAGAACTTGAACCTAAGTGCTATGATAGAAGCATAACATTAGCTACACCGAACCACGTTGCGGTAGTTTAAAAATTGTAGTTGAAATCAGTACATCTTGTTTACCATAGCTTGCTTGTTTAGTGCAAGAATCTTTTCCTGCTAAAACCCCAAGCCCCAAACAGTTACGTGGGTAGCAGCAATTCCACAATTATATGTATTAAGCTTTCAGCCCTTCGTTAGTAATGATGACTTTGTGTACTTAACACTGTTAATTAACTTTTAGCAACAGGATGATTTAATTTGAGGCTTGGCCTCCGTGGATCTGTATCAGTCCCAAAAGGTTCAGAGCACACGTACAGAAAGAAGGTTACTTTGCTTTTCCTAAAGGAAAAATAAAATTAAAGGGTATAAAATCTATCTTACCCGTGTGCCCGCTTGTATTTTACTCATTAGTTTACAGAGCCAATTCTAATAAAAAAAATATGATTTCAGAAAATCTACTCTACTGCCTTATAAAAATTATTAAAAGCAAACATAAGATTGTGGGGTTTTTTGGGAATAAATTAAGCTGCCTAAAATCATTGGGGGCACAGAACTAGATACATAAGTGTCAGTGCTGAGACATGGGTTTGTGAAAATGTCGTTTCCACAAAGACACCAAAATGTCATTTAATTGGTGTTGGTTCACTATTAAATGACGCTTGCCCTTAGCATTGATTGAAAGTATTTCATTAATATGTACATATACCTAATGACTTATGGTTTAAGTATTTCACATCTCTCTTTAAAGATAAATTACCTATAGTGCCTTGTTTTCAAGTTTAATGTTCATTGAGTGTGTGGAACGTTGATTTTATATTTGAGAACTAACAACTTGAATAATTAATTCTTATACCTTTCTTTTTGTAATGGGCATTTTCTTTTTACATTTAATAACATAACACCATCTTCGTTTGGGCATGTTATTTAATAAACATGACATTGTTTCAGAATATATTTGGAATAAGTCAGTTAAATGTGTTTTTTTCTCAGTTCCTGAAGTTGCTTTCATGAATCATTCAAAATAAAGCATTTCCATTCGGAGGAGAGGATTTATTTTCTCCTGTCTTTCTGCATTTTTTTAACCTGGGGCGCCTGGGTGGCGCAGTCGGTTAAGCGTCCGACTTCAGCCAGGTCATGATCTCGCGGTCCGTGGGTTCGAGCCCCGCGTCGGGCTCTGGGCTGATGGCTCAGAGCCTGGAGCCTGTTTCCGATTCTGTGTCTCCCTCTCTCTCTGCCCCTCCCCCGTTCATGCTCTGTCTCTCTCTGTCCCAAAAATAAATAAACGTTGAAAAAAAAAATTAAATATATGAAAATGTTACTTACTCCTAGTAAGAAAAACATGTTCAGACCTTCCAATATCATAAAGTTGTTTTTTTTTTTCCTGGAACCAGACAAGTTGGTTTTGCAGTCCATTTGGGGGGGGGAAGATTAGTACAGATGGACAGGGAAATCTTAAAAAAAAAGAAAGTTTACCTATTTATTTTGAGAGGGGGTTCAGAGAGAGAAGGAGAGTGAGAATCCCAAGCAGGCTCCGTGCCCAGCTCAGAGCCCAACTCGGGACTCGATCTCAGCACCGTGAGATCATGACCCAAGCCAAAATCAAGAGTCGGTCGCTCAACTGACTGAACCACTCAGGTGCCCTGACAGGAAAATCTTGAAAAGGAATAAATAGAAACAAGGGGAGCCATTCCTACAGAGATTATTCCTCATTTATCAGACTGGAAAAATAATTGTCAACATTGATCATTAGCTTTATAGCCTGCCAAGGCCTAGAAGCAATGATTCAGTTGCAGTGAGTAACTTAGAGTCTATTTTATGATCTTGAACACAAACAAGAGCTCCTTGGAGAAATAGCTGGTTCCAGATACGGGGTGGAATATAAATAACATAAGCCTGTAAAATCTTGGGAGGAAAAAATATATATATAAGCCTGGAACATCTTATAATATCCGAAAGTCAAGGTGTGTGTTGAGGTTATGTCAAAAGGACACAGGAGGTGGGACACAGGGGTTCCTAATGGGCAAATGCAGAAATATGTGAGCGTCAAAGGAATAATAAATGCAATGGTTTGAATCACAAATATATTGACACTCATGAGTTCATTATAATACTAAAAAAAAAAAAAATCCACAAATAACCCTTGCTCACTCTAAGTGATTGGAGCTAGCTCAGTCACCATCCCATCACTCTGAAAGGGATAGAACAAAGCATTAATTCTAGCTTTCTTATATGAACCATAATTTTAGGAAAATCAAATATTTACAAAGTTATGCCTTATGGTATAATTCCAGACAGTAAATGCAACCAAAAAACCCATGAAGAGTGTGTGTGTGTGTGTGTGTGTGTGTGTGTGTGTGCGCGTGTGTGTGTGGAGGGGGGAATCACCATTTTGCAACACCTAATGAATTAATGGATCTAGGCAATAACCCTCACTGGCTGCTAAATCCATGATGTGGAGGTTGATATGTCTGATGAACCTACACCATGATTTTCCTGGGACAAGTCCTGGTTTACATTGGTTGTTCTATCATCATTACTAATACTACACCTTACTTTACCCCCTCTACAAAATAGTCTCCATTTGGATGACATATGATCAACCTACTGATAGGGAACTTTGTAATGAACAAGGAGGGCTCAAAACACCTGGACCCGCTGGTCAATCTTAACATCACAATGAAAAAGAGACACAGAGACATTAAGTATCTCCTATTGGGCTGCAGATGCAATAGGAAGTACAAAGCACCATCTCTGACATATTTTTGCCATGGAGCCAAACCTGAATCTGATGATGAAGCCTCAAGTTCTGTCAGTTCAGGGTACATGCTAGTGACAGAAGAATATGTTGAGAAACACAGCAGGGGTGTGATCTGCCAGATCCAGGATTTCCAAAATTCAATGACACAATGACCTAGTCTCTTCCACAAAAAAAAAAAAAAAAGATAAGATAAAGGAAAAGCAAGAGATGATATGTATTAAAGGAAATTTATAAAACATATTAAAGAAATGCAGTCTGGACATCCTGTTTGAATTCTGATGTAAACGAGCCCATGGTAAAAGGACACTTATGAAATTAATTGGAGAAATATGTTGACTAGATATCAGATAACATTAATGAATTTGTTATTGTGTATATTGATAGTATTTTTATTTTGTAGTGTGGGTTATGAATAAAAACATACCTAGGATTTGCTTTAAAATAATTGAGTGGAGACAGGAGCAGTAGCAGAGTTGGAGAGCGTAATATATGTGAAACAGAATGAACTGTATTTTGATAATTGTTGAAACTGGGTGACGAACATGTGAAGATTGTTATACTGTTGTATCACTTAGGTGCATGTTTGACACGTTCTAAAAACACTCCTGGGGGCGCCTGGGTGGCTCAGTTGGTTAAGCGTCTGACTTCAGCTCAGGTCACGATCTCACCGTTTGTTGAGTGTGAGCTCCGTATTGGGCTCTGTGCTGACAGCTCAGAGCCTGGAGCCTGCTTCAGATTGTGTGTCTCCCTCTCTCTCTGCCCCTCCCCCCCCCCTCTCTCTCAAAAATAATAAACATTAAAAAAAATTTAAAAACACTCCCAATACCCTTATTCGATATACTCAAAACCTCAGAAAACCTCTCAGGCCTTCCCTGATCTTTTTGGCCATATGATGTACTGGGGACCATATGGGCTTTGGAGCCAGACAAACTTAGACTCAAATACTGGGTGATCTGGAACATACTACTCAACACCAACTTTGGTGATCCTCAGTGCCTGGTTTTGTAAGATAAGGATGACTTACTCCATCCCTGCTGCAGAATTTTTTATTTGAGTTTAGTTGATACACAATGTTATGTTAGTTTCAGATACACAACACAATGATTCAACTTCTCAATATGTTATGCTATACTCACTAGAAGTGCAGCCACCATCTGTCACCATACAGTGCTATTACAATATCATTGCTATATTGCCTATGCTGTGCCTTTTATTCCTGTGACTTATTGGTTCCATAACTAGAAGTCTGTATCTCCCATTCCTCTTCACCATTTTGTCCATCTCTTCACCCCTTCCCCTCTGGCAACCATTAGTTTGTTCTCTGTATTTATGTGTCTGATTATGCTTTTTTAAAATTGTTTATTCATTTGTTTTGTTTTTTAGATTCTACATATGAGCAAAATCATATGATATTTGTCTTTCTCAGTCTCAGGTCACGTAGCATAATACCCTCCACATAGATCCATGTTGTTGCAAATGGCACAAACTCACCCTTTTTTATGGCTGTGTAATACTCTACTGTGTGTATGTCTGTGTGTGTGTGTGTGTGTGTGTGTGTGTGTGTGTGTTCAAGCCCACGCATACATTCCACATCTTTCTTATCTATTTGTCTATCAATGGACACTTAGGTTCTTCCATATCTTGGCTATTGTAAATAATGTTTCAATGAACATAGGGGTGTACATATCTTTTTGAATTAGTGTTTTCATTGTCTTAAGGTAAATACACAGAAGTATAACTCCTGGATCATTCACTGGTTCTCCATGTAATTTTTTGAGGGACCTCTATACTGTTTTCCACAGTGGCTTCACCAGTTTGCATTCCCATCAACAGTACATGATGCCACTTGTCTCTTCACATCCTCACCAACAATTGTTACTTCTTGTATTTTTAATTTAATTTTTATTTTTTAAATGTTTATTTATTTTGCAAGAGAAAGTATGAGTGGAGGAGGGGCAGAAGAGAGGGAGAGAGAGAATCCCAAGCAGGCTCTGTGCTATCTGTGCAGAGCCTGACACAGGGCTTGATCTCATGAACCACGAGATCATGACCTGAGCTGAGCCAGACGTTTAACTGACTGAGCCACCCAGGAGCCCCATCTTGTATTTTTTATTTTAGCCATTCTGACAGGTGTAAGGTTGTATCTCATTGTGGGTTTGATTTGCATTTCATTGATGATTAGTGATGTTGGCCATATTTTCATGTGTCTGTTGGCCACCTGCATATTATTAAATGATTTATTTTAATGAATTTGCTCCCATGATTCTGGGAGATGGTAAGTTGAAATCTGTAGGGCAAGCTGGCTAGTGAGAAATTCAGGGAAAAATTGACCATGCAGTCTTGAATCTTAAATATATATGGTAGCCTGGCCATCTAGAAACTGAAATGGGCGTTGATGTTGTAGTCATGAGGAAGAAACATATAGCACATGCTGGCAGTATGGAAACGCAGAGAAACTCCATGTTAAAGTCAGGCAGTATTCCTTCCTTCCTCAGAAACCTTACTTTTTGGCCTTACACATTCTTGAGGGTAATCTCCTTTAATTAAAGCCATACACAATCCATCACAGCAACATCTATATGAGCGTTTCACTTAACATCCAAGCGCTATAGCAATCCTGTGTGGAATACAAAGATAGAAGATAAGGCATTCCTTACATCCTCAGATGGTAGTTTTTGAAGAAGCACTGGGGGCAAAGAAGATATAACTGTATCCAGAGTAAGTGTCCATTACAGTAAAAACAACACTGCCCCTTCCAATCTGAAAGTGTCCCAATGTAATCAACCTGCCACTAGGTTGATCACCTGGAAGATGGTGCCATATTAATGACTCAGTTTTGATCTCTGATGCTGGCAGATTGAACATCCAACAGTGCCCATAGCCAGGGGAGCCTTATGTTACTGTGTCCATGCATATCTTCCATCCCGTGACAATGACCACTATTTTGATGACCCCATTGAACAATGAAAAGGTTGGCAGGATAAAGAGGCTGACTGAGATCCACAGAATGGATCATCTTATCCACTTGATTCTTTTTTTTTATTAAATATAATTTATTGTCAAGTTGGTTTCCATACAACACCCAGTGCTCATCCCAACAAGTGCCCTGCTCCCTGACCATCACCCACTTTCCCCTCTCCCCCACCACCCATCTACCCTTAGTTTGTTCTCAGTCCTTAAGAGTCTCTTATGGTTTGCCTCCCTCCCTCTCTGTAACTTTTTTCCCCCTTTCCCTCCCCCATGGTCCTCTGCTAAGTTTCTCAGGATCCACATATGAGTGAAAACATATGGTATCTGTCTTTCTCTGCCTGGCTTATTTCACTTAGCATAATACCCTCCAGTTCCATCCACATTGCTGCAAATGGCCAGATTTCATTCTTTCTCCCACTTGATTCTTAAAATCTTCCCCGATTCATGTCAGCCTTTAATGAGCATTCATATGGGACACAAATAATTTCATGGTTTTTGTCCATTGAGAGAGGTCTGTTGTTGGGGAAGTAGCCATTGTGTTACCTGCCACCTCTCTTTGGGATTGTCCAATTCTCTTGTGTGTGTGTGTGTGTGTGTGTGTGTGTGTATTCTATAGCTATTTTCTTTGTGGTTACCATGAGGATCACTTTGTTGTATTCCATCTAATGTGGGTAACATCAAAATGAAAACCATGTATCATTTTGCTGTATCTTCTTTTTAAACCTATCAGAAAGAAAAGAATAAAAAATGTGCTTTGTTTTATGCATACACCAAAGATTTGTGCTTAGCAGCCACAGCACATATAAGATGGGGAAATTCTGTTGGAAATGTATAGCTATAAATGCTTACACTAAAAAAGGAGAATTATCTCAAATCGACAACCTAACTTTTCAACTTAAGGAACAAGAGAAAGAAGAAAAACTACACCCAGAGTCAGCAGAAGGAAAAAAGGAATAAAGAATTGAGTGTAAATTAAAAAAAAAATAAATTAAATAATAAAAAAGAACAGAATAGAACAGAGAAAATAAAAATTAGAATAGAAAACTAGAGAAAATCAGTGAACCCAAAAGTTTGTTGTTTTTTTTAATAAAAAGGACAAAAGTTAGGACACCTGGGTGACTCAGTCGGTTAAGCGTCTGACTTTGGCTCAGGACGTGATCTCACGGTTCATGAGTTTGAGCCTCATATCAGGCTCTGTGCTGACAGCGCAGAGCCTGCTTGTGATTCTCTTTCTCTCCCTCTCTCTCATTTATTCTGCCCATAAGAATAATTTTTTAAAAAATATTTAATAAAAAACAAGCGTTAATTGTTTGAATAAAGAATAAAAATGTATAGAGAAAATCAATGAAACCAAAAGTTGGTTATTTGGAAATATCAACAAAATTGACAAACCTTTTTGCTAGTTGAACGAAGAAAGACAGAAGACTCAAATTACTAAAATCGGATATGAAACTGGGGACATTACTTACTATCAATCTTACAGAAATAAAAATAATTATAAGAGAGTGCTATAAAATAATAGTACACCAACACACTGGATAGCCTTGATAAAATGGACAAATTCTTAGAAACACAAAGCTTACCAAGACTAAATCATGAAGAAATATAAAATCAGAATAGACCTCTAAGGGGATTGAGTAAATAATGAAAAACCTCCCAACAGAGAAAAACCCTGGACCTGATATGGCTTCACTCATAAATTCTACCAAACATTTAAAGAACTAACCACTACTCTTTCTCAAACTCTTCCAAACACTGAAGAGGATAGAGTATTTCCTAACTCATTCCATGAGGTCAGTATGCCCTGAAACCAAATCCAGACTAGAAAATACAGGAGAAATATAGACCTTATGAACACGGAAGCAAAAATTCTCAATAAAATACTAGCTAACTGAATTCAACATGTTGAAAAAGGTTGTAAACCATGACCAAGTAGAATTTATTCTTGGAAAGCAAAGATGGTTCAACATATGAAAAAATTGATCAATGTAATACACCACATCAAGAGAATGAAGAGGAAACACCCTCCCCCAACACACACATAGACATTCACCTCAATTGATGCAAAAAAAAAAAAAAAAAGCATTTGACTAAATTCAACACCCTTTCACAATAAAGACATGCAATAAACTGGGAATAGAATGAAATTACCTCAGCATAATAAAAAAAAGCATATTTGAAAAATTCGCAGTGCAGTCAGTGGCAAAAGACTGAAAGTTTTTCATTTAATGCCAGGAGCAAGGAAAGGATTTCTGTTCTTGTCATTTCTATTGAACAGAATATTGGAAGATCTAGTTAGAGCAATTAGACAAGAAACAGAAATTAAAGACATCCTAAATGGCAAGGAAAAAGTAAAATTATCTCTATTTGCAGATGATATGATCTTAGAAGTACAAAATCCAAAATATTCCACACCAAAAAACCCCTGTTAGAAGTAATAAATGAATTCAGCAAAGTAGCATGATATAAAATCAACATGCAAAGAAAATAAATTGCATGCTTATGCACTAGCAAAGAACAATCTAAAGAGGAAATTAAGGGAAAAAATAATTTACAATAGCATCAAAAAGAATAAAATACTTAGGCAGTAAGTTAACCAAGGAAGTGAAAGACCTGTATAATGAAAGCTACAGAATATTGCTAAAAGAAATTAAAGAAGATATAAATAAATGGAAAGACATTCCATGTTCATGGATTGGAATGCTTAATATTATTAGGATGGCAATACCACCCAAAGCAATCTACACATTTGATACAATCCTGATCAAAATCCCAATGATGATATTGCAGAAACAGAAATATCCATCCTAAAATTCTGATGGAATGTCAAGGGACCCTGGATGGCTAAAACAATCTTAAAAAAGAAGACAAAGCTTGAGGACTCATACTACCTGAGTTCAAAACTTAGTACAAAGCTACAGTAATCAAAACAATTTGGTACTGGCATAGACACATGTATGAAACAATGGATTAGAACAAAGAGCTCAGAAACAAACCCTCTCATGCATGATCAAATGATTTTTGAAAAGGGTTCCAAGACCATTCAATGCAGAAAGGTCAGTCTTTTTAAAAATGTTGTGGATAAAACTGGATATCCACGTGCAAAAGAATGAAGTTTGACTCTTGCCTAACACTACATACAAAAATTAACTCAAAATGGATTTAAAAAAAAAAGAACCTAAACATAATATACAAATCATGAAAGTCCTAGAAGAAAAATAGGGCAAAGCTTCATGAAATTAGATTTTGCAGTGATTTTTTTTAACGTGACACCAAAATCACAGGCAACAGAACTAAAAAATAGACAAATTTGACTTCATGAAAGTTAAAAACTTTTGTGCATCAAAGGACAGTATCAACAGTCAGAGTAGGGGCTTAGTGAGGTCAGGCGATCAATGGAGCTTTAGTGTAGGTCCATCTTGCAGTGGTCACAGTGGTTCCTCAAACTCATCCTGTGGTTATTTCCACAGTCCTGGAATGCATAATTTGAGTAGACATACAAAGCAACTGGTGGAACCCCCACATTCGCTCCCTGACCTGTGGAGTGAGAGGTACTACAGTGGGAAAGGCCAAGGGGAAGCCACCAGAATTGCCTCTACCTAGGAATATTGCTAAAAGAAACACTACTTCCATGGAGGGATTGTAGAGATTAATGCCACTATCAAGGACTTGAAAGATGAAGGGGTGGTGATTCCCACCACAGCCCCTTTCAACTCAACTATCTGGCCCGTGCAGGAAACAATGGATCTTGGAGGATGACAGTGGATTATTGTAAAGTTTACTAATTACAGCTACTGTTGCAGATGTGGTTACATAGCTCGAACATATCCCCTGGTTCTTTGTATGCGGATATTGATCCATTATATTAATTTCTTGGGACTGCTATAACACGGTACCACAAACTGGGTGGTTTCAGTAAGATAAATTTATTGTCACATAGTTCTGGAGTCCAGAAATCTAAGATCAAGGTGTTGGTAGGATTGGTTCTTTCTGAAGACTGTGAGGGAAAATCTGTTCCATGACTCTCTCCTAGCTTCTGGTAGCTTCGGGCATTCCTTGGCTTCCAGATGGCCATCTTCCCGCTGTGTTTTCATATTGCTAGCCCTCTTTACTTGTCTGGATCTGCATCCAAATTGGGATATGGGATTAGAGCCCACCCTAAGGACCTTAACTTAATCATCTGCAAAAGTCCCTTTTGCCAAGTAGAGTCACATTCACAGGTACTGGAGGTTAAGACATCAACACCTTTTTAGAAGTCACAATTAGACCCAAAACATCTGGAAAATGGTTTTTCTTTGATACTATTAGTAAATAACACTAGAAACCATTTGCCAACATTACTCCTTCATTGTCCTACCCCAGGAGTATATCAGTTCTCCAGGCCTAAATCATAATTTAACCCACGGGAACCTTGACCACTTTTTCTTTACACAAGGCATCACATTGGTTCATTACATTGATGACATTATCCTGATTGGACCTGGTAAGCAAGAAGCAGCAACTACTCTAGACTGACTGGTAAGACAGTTGCGTGTCAGAGGGTAGGAAATAAATCTGACAAAAATTCAGGATCCTTCCACCTAAGTGAAATTCCAATAGGTCTAGTGGTATCAGGCATGTGGAGATATCCCTTCTAAGGTGAAGGATAAGTTGTTGCATCTGTCCCTTCCTACGGCCAGGAAAAGAGGCACAACACCTCGTGAGTCTTTTTGGATTTTGGAGGCAATGTATTCCTCCTTGGGGTGTATAATTTCAAGCCATTTACCAAGTGTTCTAAAAACCTGCTAATTTTGAGTGGGACCCAGATTAAGAGAAGGCTCTGCAGCAGACCTAAGATGATGTGCACGCTTTGTCACTTGGGCCACATGATTCAGCAGCCCCAATGGATGTTTGAAGTGTCAGTGGCAGATAGGGATGGTGTTTGGAGTTGGAACCTTTGGCAGGCTCCTTTAGGTGAATCACAGCACAGGACCTTAGATTTCGGAGCAAAGCCCTGCTATCCTCTGCAGATAACTACTCTCCTTTTGCAAAACAGCTTTTGATTTCCTTCTGGGCTTTAGGAGAGACTGGATGCTTGAACATGGGCCACTATATTATCATGTGACCTCAGCTGCCCATCATAAATTGGGTGTTATCTGACTCACCAAGCCATAAAGTTGGGCATGGACATCATCAAATGGAAGTGGTATATATGTAACCACGCTTGAGCAGGCCCTGAAGGCACAAAGAAGTGAAAAGTGAAAAAGTGGCCATAATGCCCCTGGACCCCACTCCTGCTACACCGCTCCTCTCTCCAAGCTTGCACCTATGGCCTTATGAGTTCCCTATGATCAGTTGACAGAGGAAGAGAAGACTTGGGCCTGGTTTGCTGATGGTTCTGCACGATATGCAGGCACTACCCAAATGTGGACATCTACAGCACTGCAGCACCTCTCTGGGACATTCCTGAAGGAAGATGGTGAAGATAAATCCTTCCAGTGGGCACAACTTAGGGGCAGCACACCTGGTTGTTCACATTTCTTGGAAGGAGAAATGGCTAGATGTGCGATTATACAACAATTCATGGGCTGTTGCCAATGGTTTGGCTGGATGGTCAAAGACTTGGAAGGAGCATGATTGGAAAACTGGTGGCAGGGAGGTCTGGGTACAAGGTATTGTGAATAGATATCTCTGAACGGGCAAAAGGCATAAAGACATTTATGTCCCATGTGAATGTTCACCAAAGTGTAACTTCAGCAGGGGAGGACTTTAATAATCAAATGGATAGGATGACCTGTTCTGTGGATACTAGTCAGCCTTTTCCTCAGCCACCCCATGTCATCGCCCAGTAGATGATGACCACAAAGTGGCCATGGTGGCAGGGATGGAAGTGATGCATGGGCTCACCAACATGGACTTCTATTCAGCAAGACCAACCTGGCTACAATTGGTCACTGCTAAGTGACCAATCTGCCAGCAACTGAGACCAACAACACTTAGCCCCCAGTATGATACCATTTCCAAGACTGGTCAGCATGGCAGCAGGATGATTATGTTGGACTGCCTCCATCTTGGAAGGGGCAACGTTTTTTCTTGCTGGAATAGACACTCTGGATACACATTTTTCCTTCCCTGCATGCAATTATTCTCCCCCTCCCCCAGTTTTATACCTTTATTTGACAATAAATGATTAATTCCCATCCACATCAACTGTCTGTAGATTTTTGAGAGTGGTGACAGGTACAAAGGTAACCAGTGTATAGAGCTTGTCTGGTGAATCTTCATCTTTGTTACGTTTCCTGGACAACCACACATGGATATGGTATGGAACATTCCTTATTCCTTTAGCCCAGACAGCTTTGTTCCCATCTCCTTCATGGCAAATTTCTGGGTCTCTCTGAGTGCCCAGTGGCACGCTTCTTGAAACCTACTCCACGGATGCACTTGTGAATGTTGATGGTGTGTTCTCTGGTCACTATCTCAATAATGGCAGAATGGACCTTATTCTTCTCACCATCCTTCTTTGCAGGAGCTGTTCTGCTGGGCCCAGGTTGGAAAGGAAGTGTATACAATTATTCTGACCAGACTACTATCCATGGACTTACAGGTGCCTTATCCACGATCACGGTATTCCACACTGCATTACTTCTGATCAAAGAACTTCCTTCATAGCAAAAGAAGCACAGCAATGGGCCCATGCTCATGGAATTCATTGGCATCACCATGTTTTCCACCTTCTTGAAGCAACTGACTTGATAGAATGGTAGAATGGCCTTTTTTAAAAAACGCTTATTTATTTTTGAGACAGAGAGAGACAGAGCATGAACGGGGGAGGGTCAGAGAGAGAGGGAGACACAGAATCCAAAACAGGCTCCAGACCCTGAGCTGTCAGCACAGAGCCCGACGCGGGGCTCAAACTCACGGACTGCGAGATCATGACCTGAGCTGAAGTCAGACGCTTAACCAACTGAGCCACCCAGGCGCCCCTAGAATGGCCTTTTGCAGACTCAGTTACATTGCAAGCTAGATGGCAATACCTTATTTCTTTAAAAAATTTTTTCATGTTTATTTTTTCGTTACAGAAAGAGAGACAGAACACTCGCGGGGGGGGGGGGGTAGAGACAGAGAGAGACACAGAATCCAAAGCAGGCTCCAGGCTCTGAGCTGTCAGCACAGAGCCCGACGCAGGGCTCAAACTCACAAACCATGACATCATGACCTGAGCTGAAGTCAGATGCTTAACCAACTGAGCCACGCAGGTGTCCCAAGATGGCAATACCTTCTAAGACTGGGTCAAGGCTCTGCAGAAGGCTGTATATACTCTGAATCAGTATCCAACATATGACCCTGTTCCTCCCATAGGCAGGGTCCAAGAATCAAAGGGACCCACTAGAAAAATGTTTGCTTCCTGCTCCCATAACATTGTGTTCTGCTGGCCTAGAGGCCTTAGTCTCATAGGGATGAAGGTTTCCAGCAGAGGACACATTGAATTGGGAGTTAGGACTGCCACCCAGCCACATTGGGCTCCTCATGTCTCTGGGTCACCAGTCAAGGAAGGCAGTTACTGTACTGGCTGGAGTGACTGATCGTGATTATCAAAGATTGTTACTCAACAATGTAGGTAAGGAAGAGTGTGTCTGGATGTCTGGAATACAAGAGATCCCTCACAGTATCTCTTAGTACTACCACGGCCTGTGGTTTAGGTCAATGGAAAACCACAACAGCCCAATTCAGGCAGGACTATTAGCGGCCCAGACCTTCTGGTATGAGTTAGTCAAAGAACAATGACCAAATGTGTGTTTTTTTTTTGTTTTGTTTTTTTTTTTTTTTTTAGGCACAGAGGAAAGGGAAATGAAAGATGGTAGATATAAATACCGACAACCATTTGACCAGTTGCAGAAATGAGAACTGTAATTGTTATGAGTATTTCTTCTTTGTTATGAGCATGTTTCTATGTAGGGGTGTGTGTGCATGTGTGTGTGTGTGTGTGTGTGTGTGTGCGTGTGCGTGCATATGTGTGTGTGTATACATTCATCAATAGATAGATAGAACAAATATAGTTTTCCTTCCCTCTGTTATCCCCATATCATGTTTCATAAGATGAATTGATTTTATTTCACAGTATTTACATTAAAAGATATCAAGTAGAAGAAGGAACATCACCCAAGGGCTTGCATCTCTACTGGTAAAAGGGTTAGTGTGTTTTCAGTTGTTTCATGTTATGTCAAAGTACGACTTTGTTATTGTCTTTACTTTGAGATTAGTAATAGTTTAAGGAGATTGTACAGATGTCAATATAAGAAGAGCAGGGCTGTGATGGTCAATTTCACACATCAACTTAGCTAGGCTATGGTGCTCAGTTGTGTAGTCAAACACTGGTCTAGGTATTTTGTGGCTATGATTAACATCTACAATTAGTTGACTTTAAGTAAGGAGATTATACTCCATAGCTTCCTTAATAATGAAAACTAAGGTTTCTTGGGAAGGAAAGAATTCTGACTCAAGACTGTAATATATCAAGTCCTGTGTGAGTTCCAGCCTGCTACACTGCTCTATACATTCCTTTATTTATTTATTTTTATTTTTTTATTTTTAAAATATAATTTATTGTCAAATTGGTTTCCATACAACACCCAGTGCTCATCCCAACAGGCGCCCTCCTCAATGCCCATCACCCACTTTCCCCTCTCCCCCACCCACCATCAACCCTCAGTTTGTTCTCAGTATTTAAGAGTCTCTTATGGTTTGCCTCCTTCCCTCTCTGTAACTATTCTTCCCCCTCCCCCTCCCCCCTGGTCTTCTGTTAAGTTTCTGAGGACCCACATAGGAGTGAAGACATATGGTATCTGTCTTTCTCTTCCTGACTTATTTCACTTAGCATAACACTCTCCAGTTCCATCCACGTTGCTACAAATGGCCAGATTTCATTCTTTCTCATTGCCAAGTAGTATTCCATTGTATGTATAAACCACATCTCCTTTATCCATTCGTCAGTTGATGGACATTTAGGCTCTTTCCATAATTTGGCTATTGTTGAGAGTGCTGCTATAAACATTGGGGTACAAGTGCCCCTGTGCGTCAGAGCTGCTGTATCCCTTGGGTAAGTTCCTAGCAGTGCTATTGCTGGGTCATAGGGTAGATCTATTTTTAATTTGGGGGGGAACCTCCACACTGTTGTCCAGAAAGGCTGCACCAGTTGGCATTCCCACCAACAGTGCAAGAGGGTTCCCATTTCTCCACATCCTCTCCAACATCTATAGTCTCCTGATTTGTTCATTTTAGCCACTCTGACCGGCGTGAGGTGGTATCTCAGTGTGGTTTTGATTTTTATTTCCCTGGTGAGGAGTAACGTTGAGCATCTTTTCATGTGCCTGTTGGCCATCTGGATGTCTTCTTTAGAGAAGTGTCTATTCATGTCTTCTGCCCATTTCGTCACTGGATTATTTGTTTTTCGGGTGTGGAGTTTGGGGAGCTCCTTATAGATTTTGGATACTAGCCCTTTGTCCGATATGTCATTTGCAAATATCTTTTCACATTCCGTCAGTTGCCTTTTAGTTTTGTTGATTATTTCCTTTGCAGTGCAGAAGCTTTTTATCTTCATGAGGTCCCAAGAGTTCATTTTGGCTTTTAATTCTCTTACCTTTGGAAATGTGTCAAGTAAGAAACTGCTGTGGCTGAGGTCAGAGAAGTTTTCTCCTGCTTTCTCCTCTAGGCTTTTGATGGTTTCCTGTCTCACATTCAGGTTCTTCATCCATTTTGAGTTTATTTTTGTGATTGGTGTAACAAAGTGGTTTAGTTTCATTCTTTTGCATGTTTCTGTCCAGTTGTCCCAGCACCATTTGTTAAAGAGACTGTCTTTTTTCCATTGGATATTCTTTCCTGCTTTGTCAAAGATTAGTTGGCCATACATTTGTGGGTCCAATTCTGGAGTCTCTATTCTATTTCTTTGGTCTACGTGTCTGTTTTGGTGCCAATACCGTACTGTCTTGATGATTACAGCTTTGTAGTGGAGGCTAAAGTCTGGGATTGTGATGCCTTCCGCTTTGGTTTTCTTATTCAATATTACTTTGGCTATTCGGGGTCTTTTGTGGTTCCATACAAATTTTAGGATTGCTTGTCCTAGCTTTGAGAAGAATGCTGGTGCAATTTTGATTGGGATTTCATTGAATGTGTAGATAGCTTTGGGTAGTATTGACATTTTAACAATATTTATTCTTCCCATACATGAGCATGGAATGTTTTTCCATTTCTTTGTGTCTTCTTCAATTTCCTTCATAAGCACTCTATAATTTTCAGCATACAGATGTTTTACATCTTTGGTTAGATTTATTCCTAGGTATTTTACGATTCTTGGTGCAATTGTGAATGGGATTAGTTTCTTCATTTGTCTTTCTGTTGCTTCATTATTGGTGTATAAAGATGCAACTCATTTCTGTACATTGATTTTGTACCTTGCGACTTTGCTGAATTCATGTATTAGCTCTAGCAGACTTTTGGTGGAGTCTGTCGGGTTTTCCATGTATAGTATCATGTCATCTGCAAAAAGTGAAAGCTTGACTTCTTCTTTGCCAATTTTGATGCCTTTGATTTCCTTTTCTTGTCTGATTGCTGATGCTAGAACTTCCAACACTATGTTAAACAACAGCGGTGAGAGTGGACATCCCTGTCGTGTTCCTGATCTCAGGGGGGACAGCTCTGCTTTTCCCCATTGACCATGATACTAGCTGTGGGCTTTTCATAAATGGCTTTTATGATGTTTGAGTATGTTCCTCCTATCCTGAGTTTCTCGAGCGTTTTTATTAAGGATGCTGAATTTTGTCAAATGCTTTTTCTGCATTGATTGACAGGATCATATGGTTTTTATCTTTTCTTTTGTTAATGTGATGTATCACACTGATTGATTTGCGAATATTAAACCAGCCCTGCATCCCAGGAATGAATCCCACTTGATCATGGTGAATAATTCTCTTTATATGCTGTTGAATTCGATTTGCTAGTATCATGTTGAGAAGTTTTGCATCCATGTTCATCAGGGATATTGGCCTGTAATTCTCTTTTTTTGCTGGGTCTCTGTCCAGTTTGGGAATCAAAGTAATGCTGGCTTCATAGAATGAGTATGGAAGTTTTCCTTCCCTTTCTATTTTTTTGAAACAGCTTGAGAAGGATAGGTATTATCTCTGCTTTAGATGTCTGGTAGAATTCCCCAGGGAAGCCATCTGGTCCTGGACTCTTATATATTGGGAAATTTTTGATAGCCGATTCAATTTCTTCACTGGTTATGGGTCTGTTCAAATTTTCTATGTCTTCCCGTTTGAGTTTTGGAAGAGTGTGGGTGTTTAGGAATGTGTCCATTTCTTCCAGGTTGTCCAGTTTGTTGGCATGTAATTTTTCATAGTATTCCCTGATAATTGCTTGTATTTCTGAGGGATTGGTTGTAATAATTCCATTTTCTTTGGTGATTTTATCTATTTGGGTCCTCTCCCCTTTCTTTCTGAGAAGCCTGGCTAGAGGTTTATCAATTTTGTTTATTTTTTCAAAACACCAACTCTTGGTTTCGTTGATCTGCTCTACAGTTTTTTTTTTTAGATTCTATATTGTTTATTTCTGCTCTGATCTTTATTATTTCTCTTCTTCTGCTGGGTTTGGGGTGTCTTTGCTGTTCTGCTTCTATTTCCTTTAGGTATGCTGGTCGATTTTTTATTTGGGATTTTTCTTGTTTCTTGAGCTAGGCCTGGATTGCAATGTATTTTCCTCTCAGGACTGCCTTCACTGCATCCCAAAGCGTTTGGATTGTTGTATTTTCATTTTCGTTTGTTTACATATATCTTTTAATTTTTTCTCTAATTGTCTGGTTTGCCCACTCATTCTTTAGTAGGGTGTTCTTTAACCTCCATGCTTTTGGAGGTTTTCCAGACTTTTTCCTGTGGTTGATTCCAAGTTTCATAGCATTGTGATCTGAAAGTGTGCATGGTATGATCTCAATTCTTTTATACTTACGAAGGGCTGTCTTGTGACGCAGTATGTGATCTATCTTGGAGAATGTTCCATGTGCACTCGAGAAGAAAGTATATTCTGTTGCTTTGGAATGCAGAATTCTAAATATATCTGTCAAATCCATCTGAGCCAATGTATCATTCAGGGCCCTTGTTTCTTTATTGACCATGTGTCTAGATGATCTATCCATTTCTGTAAGTGGAGGGTTAAAGTCCCCTGCAATTACCACATTCTTATCAATAAGGTTGTTTATGTTTGTGATTAATTTTTTATATATTTGGGGGCTCCCATAGTCGGTGCATAGACATTTATAATTGCTAGCTCTACCTGATGGATAGACCCTGTAATATTATATAATGCCCTTCTTCATCTCTTGTTCCAGCCATTAATTTAAAGTCTAGTTTGTCTGATATAAGTATGGCTACTCCAGCTTTCTTTTGCCTTCCAGTAGCATGGTAGATAGTTCTCTCTCCCTTCACTTTCAATCTGAAGGTGTCCTCAGGTCTACATTGAGTCTCTTGTAGACAGCAAATAGATGGGTCTTGTTTTTTTAATCCATTCTGATACCCTATGTCTTTTGGTTGGAGCATTTAGTCAATTTATATTCAGTGTTATTATTGAAAGATATGGGTTTAGAGTCATTGTGATATATGTAGGTTTCATGCTTGTAGTGTTGTCCCTGGTACTTTGTGGTCCTTGCAACATTTCACTCACAGAGTCCCCCTTAGGATCTCTTGTCGGGCTGGTTTAGTGGTGATGAATTCCTTCAGTGTTTGTTTGTTTTGGAAAACCTTTATCTCTCCTTCTATTCTGAATGGCAGGCTTGCTGGGTGAAGGATTCCTGGCTGCATATTTTTTTCCATTCATCACATTGAAGATTTCCCGCCATTCTTTTCTGGCCTGCCAAGTTTCAGTAGATAGATCTTAGTTTCATTGATCTGTTCTACTGGTGTTTTGTTTTCTTTTTTTCTTCTACATTGTTTTTTTTTTCTCTAATCTTTGTTTCCCTTCTGATAGCTTTAAGCTTTGTTTGCTGTTCCTTTTCTAGCTCCTTCAGGTGTAAGTTTAGATTGTATGTGGGGACCTTTCTTGATTCTTGATCTTGGCCTGAATTGCAATATACTTTCTTCTTAGGACTGCTTTTCCTGCATCCCAAAGTGTTTGAGATACCACCTCACACCTATCAGAATGACTAAAGTTAACAACTCAGGAAACAACAGATATTGGCAAGGATTTGGAGAAAGAATATCTCTTGCACTATTGGTGGGAATGCAAACTGGTGCAGCCACTTTGGAAAACGGTATGGAGGATCCTCAAAAAATTAAAAATAGAACTACCCTATGACCCAGAAATTGCACTACTAGGTATTTATACAAAGGATACAAAAATGTTGATGTGAAGGGACAACTCACCCCAATGTTTATAGCAGCACTATCTACAATAGTCAAACTATGGAGTGAGCCCAAATGTCTGTTGACTGATGAATGGATAAAGAAGATGTGGTACATATATACAATGGAATATTATTCAGCGGTAAAACAGAATGAAATGCTGTAATTTGCAACAACATGGATGGAACTAAAGTGTATTATGCTAAGTGACATAAATCAGAGAAAGAAAAACATCATATGATTTCACTCATATTTGGAATTTAAGAAACAAAACAAACAATCGTAGCAGGGAAAAAGAGTGAGGCAAACCAAGACACAGACTGTTACCTATGGAGAACATACTGATGTTTATCAGAGGGGATGTGGGGGGGAGATGGGTGAAATAAGAAATGGGGAATAAGAAGTGCATTTTTGATGCACACCATGTGTTGTATGGAAGTGTTGAATCACTATATTGTACACTTGAAACTAATATTACATTGTATGTTAACTATCTGGAATATAAATAAAAACTTTAAAAAATAAAATTAAAAGACTTTAATTTTCAGGTTAGAACAACTGTAAATTGAATTACAATGATATTCTATTTTGTTCCTGCTAAAATCATAATTTTCTTTCTCCTTTTGCTTGTATGCGGTGATTCAACAATGATAAACACCTTATTAAATAAATGATTATATACATTGTAGAAAACACTTCTGTGTTTCTAATATATAGGAATATGAAATGTTCTACCTTTCTTCTCAGTTGTAACAAGAAGTTTTATTTGCCCAAGTAAGTGAGTTTTACTTAAATTTAATTTTTCCACTACCTTTTACTATAGTTGCTTTCAGGAAGAGCTCTCAAAGGAAAGATGATGGAAATTAATCTTTTACTGGCTTATTTAACCAGAAGAATACAGCAAAACTAGGTGGAGTTCAGTTCTTGGTACTTGTTTTAAGTGTTACCAGCTTCCATAAAGAAAGACTACAAGAGGGGAGGGAATCAAGATGGTGGAACAGCATGGAAGGTTTTTTTGTGTTTCCAGTACATGAAATAGAGCCAGACCAACACTTAACCATCCTGCATGCCTAGAAAACTGATCTGAGGATTAACACAACAGTCTGCATAACCTGAACCACAGAATTCAGAAGGTACGTGGCACAGAGAGGTGAACTTGGGGAGAAAGAAGCCATGGCAAGGGAGGTGCTTTTGCGGGCGGAGAGAGGATGGAGATGGGGGGGGGAGAATACAGGAAAAGCACCCCTCCCCAAAAGCAGATGGAGAGAAAGTGGAAACTTGGAAATAACCGCAGAGACTAACCTAAAAAGGGAGAAA
>NW_026463967.1:0-62964 GCF_027475565.1 Acinonyx jubatus
TACATGGCAGCATATGCCAAAGCTAAAATACTGATTTAAGTGGTATTTTTTAAAAATGATGCAATGGTTATGAAGTTTGGGTGCTGTGCACTGGCTACATGCTGTTACTTGTTGCCTAGTTACATCTCTGAGGAAAGGTCAAAATGGTTGCCTCTAAATCTAGAAGGAATTAAAAAACCTTAACGCTTTATAATTAAACCAAGGATTGTGTGAACCCTTATGTAAGCATCCCTTAAAACAAGTCCCCATCAGACTTTGATCACATGACAGCCCTTGGGAATGTCTAAGGAGATGTTTTAATGAAAGACATTTCTGTATCTGAAATTTGTCACCTGCTCACATTTCATTAAAGTTATCACATCTGGACTCTTTCCATTTTATCATATCCACCTGCAGTCTGCGACCACAGGATATTAAAAAACTGTCCAACCTACTTAACACAAGTTCTATCCTGTGAAAGATAGAAGAAAGTCCAGTGTTTTAAACTGTTCCACTAAAAAACCAAATTGTTATTGTGGTCAACTTTGCAAAGTCTAGGCCAGTCTATAATCTAGTAACAAAAACTATACATCTTAATAAACAACTTGTGTCTAGACCAATTTTGGGTCTAGAAATTTAACATGAGTGTATTAAAATGGCTAAGATGGCTTCCAGAATCTACAGAGAGGGAGAAACCATCTTTTTTCACTTGAAAAAAGTATTTTTTAGGTAAAATTCACATAACACAAAGTTAGCCATTAACTGTTTTAAAGTGTACAATCCCACAGCATTTAGTACATCCACAATGTTGTGCGGCCATCACCTCTCTCTAGTTCTAAGACATTTCTATTACCCCCAAAGGAACCCCGCATCCAGAGTAGTCATTTGGACCTCTTATTTACATTTACTCTCTAATTTCTCTCTGGCAAAGAATAAAAGAAATCTGGGTTTAAATGACAGCATAATGATTTGATATGCTTTCATTTCTTCTGTAACTTTTTTGATTCACAAAAAAACCAGCATGCACAGGTCTGAACCTGAAATGATGCTAGTCTTAACAAAATGAAACCAGGATTGGTTGTCCTAGAAGGAACCCCAAAAAGGGGGCTGAGGTACATCTCAAAATAATTTACAGTTCTATCCAAGACAAATCCTTGTCAGAAACCCAGATCGTACCTCCATGACTGATAGTGCTCAATCTATTGGGATTAAAAAAAAGATATTGAAAGAGAATTCCTTATACTATCAACAAGGAAAGTTCAGAAGATAGGGAACAATTAAGCACATTTAATAAAAAGGGGAGGGGGAAAAGTGCCAGCTCCTGAAAGTCAAGTACCTGTTCTGGGGAAGCTAAGTTATTATTCTTTCAAGAACACTTATAGCCTTCTTTGTCCCAGTGGTTTAGAGAAACATAAAATAAGAGACCCCAGGACCTTCAGTATTCCCGTTTTCTCACTCTGTCTTGTTATGGTTAACACAGTGCAGTGTCTTATGGAAGCAGGGAGGAAGGACTGAGCAAGAGTCTTTACCCAGATGCAGCTACTTGGATCAGGGCAAGTAGCTCACACTCTACAGCTGGCAAGTCAGGAAGCATCAAGAGCTGGGTGAGACTCCAGCACATCGTCCACTCCAATCCCTTCCCCTCAGGCACTCAAGAGAGTCTTCCTAATACTTCTCTATTTCTGAACAGTCTATGCTCTCTGTCAGGTGGGAAAGTCCAACTTTGTCATACAATAGACAGGATTCAAACTAAGAGAGCCCTGGGTTGTTTAGGGAAACTTGGGTTTTATCATTTCCATACATGCTGACGTGCTGAAAAAGAAGCAGTGAGGCACTGTGGTCACTTCAGTAACAAAGTTTTTAAAGATGGGCTCATCAGAGGCATCTTGTAAGAGGGTGCTGGTAACACTGGGGAACTGAAAGGGAATGCCATGAAATGTAACACCTCTCAAATGTCACAGGTTCTTCTTAGTTCTGAATCTGAGAGTTGTTGTTGTTGCTGTTTTTAAGTTGGTTTGAGCAAACATGCTAATGTGGATACACATTTTCCAAGAGTTAGACTTGCTCCTCTCTTCACCCCAAACCCTGGGGGTTGTTGTCATTATTTAATGTAATCAAAATTTCTATTCGGGGGCACCTTTATTTGGGGGCATCAGTCAGTGGAGCGTGCAACTCTTGATCTCAGGGTTATGAGTCTGAGCCCCACGTTGGGTAGAGAAATTACTTAAAAATAAAATCTTTAAAAAATTTTTCTATTTTAGTAATTCATTGACATGACAGCTACTTTCCACTAGAGCCATTTGTTAGACAGATGGTGGGGGGACCAACTGTCCTGATTTTCCCAAGACTGGTCCAGTTTTAGCATCAAAAGTTCTATGTCCCAGGAAACCCCCAGTCTTAGACAAATCAGGGTGGTTTGTTACCCGATTGCTTAGCCCTAGGTTTGGTCTTCAGATCTGCATTGCTGAAGCGTCTAGAAGTAAATAGAGGGGGGGCCTGCTATAAAAAGTAGCTGAAAAAATTTGAAATCTCCAACAAAAATTTCCAGCTACATTGTCCTCCAGAGAGAATTTTCAAAAAATAAGCCAGTGGTTCATTTCACTCAGTAGGCAAAAAATGGTTTCTTATTTTGTGGGGATGACCTACCTGATGGATGATGGAAATTAAACCATACTTAGAAATTAGCTATAAGAAATACCTCTACAGTGAGGTTTTAAAATATTGTTATTTTTCCTCCAACTTCCACATTTTAGAGCCTAATAAATATAGCATAATATGACACACAGACATAACAGCATAAAATAAAAATCTCACATGTCTTTGGTACTATTCAAAGACCTTGGAACTTACACACCGTGGGCAAACTCCCCAAAGCTGGAGGAACTCCAAAAATAGCACACCCTCCAGGGGCCACACCCATAGTACCAAAAGGTCTGGCCAAGAAAGGAGCTGTGGGACGTCAACCTGTCCACTGGAGCCAATGACAAATACTCCAAGAAAACCCAAAGCCTTTAGGGCTTGTATCTATAACACAGGATTTCCAGAATCAAGACAAGAACTTGCTTCAGCAATTCAGGAACCCCAACTCCTGCTCAACCCTACACAGTGGAATGTTAGATAATCCTACCTCTGCTACCTGACGCCTTTCCACTTTTCTGAACAACTAATCTCTTTTACTTTGCAGTAGGCAGAATAATAGCCTCCAAAGAGGTCCACGTCCTAACCTCTGGAACCTGTGAATATGTAACCTTACAAGGGAAAAAGGGACTTTAAATTAAGGACCTTCAGAGGGAGAGAGTATCCTGGATTAGCCAGTGGGCCAAATCTTATCACAGGGGTCCTTAAATCAAAGAAGCTTTTCTATCTGAGTTCAGAGTTAAGAGATACAGAAGGCAAACAGAGATGCAATGTTATAGGCTTTGAAGATAGAGAATTCTCTAGAATTCTCTCCTAGAGCCTCCAGAAAGGAAGGTGCCTCTGTCAGTCCTTTGCTTTTGGCCCAGTGAGATCCCTACAGAACTTAACCTGCAAAACTGTAATAAATTTGTATTGTTTTAAGCCACTGAGTTTGTGATAATTTGTTACAACAGCAAACAGGAAACGAAATATATCCTTCATCATTGCTGCGCTTTCAATTTGCATGCTGCCTTGGTAGTATTTTGCTTTAAACCCCAATATTTGACCATTTCTTACCCAATGTTTAATTTGCTTCTCTGTATAGACTAAAAAAAAAAAAAACAGATTTGGTCCTAGAGCACATATGCTCAAAATCCCTCCAACAGTGCAAAACACTATTTTGCTTTACATATCTACTTGGTTTAGTTTCTTTTCTTTAGTTTGTTAGCACAGGGACCACTTACATAAGGAACCACTGAGCATACGTGAAATCAATCATTTTGCATGAGGCAAAAATGCTTGCGAGAATGATAAGTGACAAATAATCGCTCTACCATTGTGTGCAAAGACACAGTAGTTCCCAGTGTCTTCCTAGGGTTCTCTGGATATCACAGTGACTGGAAGATGCCACCGGCCTTTTGTGAGCCAAGGACAGGAACACCAAAAAGGACAATGAAGAATTGTCCCATTCAACATGCCAGCAACTCCCATTGAGAAACTCTGCCTGGATTGATTTGAAGCATTTAAGTACATGCATTAACACGAAAGAAATCAACACAAACATCAGATAGAGAACATCAAATACTTATAAGAGAGTCTTCATTATCAACAATACAGTAGTCCCTGCCTTATCCGTCATTTTGCTTTCCACGGTCCCAGTGATGCTTGGTCAACCACAAATATCCCCCACAAATAAGGGGGGGGGGTGGCTACTGTATTTGACACAATGTAGGGATGGCTCAATACTCTCTTGCAAGATATTAAGTACTTAAATCCAAAAGAACCTCACTATGAGGTAGCAAAAGCTATATATGGTCTTAAAAGCATACCTACACAGGCCTTTCTTCTAATAAGCTCTTGGTTAGAGATTCTTATCCTAAGTTTCTAATACTAGAAAATACTAAATATTTGCTGAATAAATAAATGGATGAAAGACCAGCTCCAGGAAACTGTCAGTATTTTTTATTAGCACGTTTCTGTAACCACTACTTATGTAAATAAATAATTAAAAATCCAACAACTGAATTCAAGCCACTGACATAAAATCCAATGGGCAACGAAGAGAATAGGAGGTAGGATAAAGGAAACAATATCGGCCATGAATTGAGAGTTATGGAAACTGAGTGGTGGGGATATGGAAGTTCATTATATTATTCTATACTGGAATATGCCTGAAATTTTTCCTAATGAGGTTAAATTTTAAAATAGGGGAAAGGGGCACTTGGGTGGCTCAGTTGGTTAAGTGTCAGACTCTTGGTTTCAGCTAAGGTCATCATCTCTCAGTTTGTGGGTTTGAGCCCTGCATCAGGCTCTGTGCTGACAGTGCAAAGCCTGCTTAGGATTCTCTCACCCTCTCTCTCTGCCCCTACTCTGCTCTCTCTCTTTCTCTCTCTCTCTCAAAATAAATAAATAAACTTAAAATAGGGGAAAAAATCCAAGTTGCTGACTGTTGGTTGGGGCCGACAAACACATTATCACCTGTCTCAGCAGTATGGTGACCTTTCAAGTCTACAACCAGAATCAAATGGCTTTAGCTACTTTCAAAAGCCAAGTTAGCTTCTTTAAGAAGAAACCCCTACAGCATTAGATTGACCTTTCGTTATTATTGTTTGTTGCTGCTGGAAAAAAGCCCTTACAACGTCTACAACCAATCTGTTAAGTACAGGGCTTACCCTTCTCTGATCTAATCTACTGTGACGTCTGTCTTGCACAGGGTATGTCTTCAATAGCTGCAACCGATTAATCATGTATAGTGCCATAGGAATACATTTTAAGGCTATGACCTCAAGGCTCTCCAACTCAGGTTTTTAGAAGAGAATAAGAAAATCTGGGTGAAAAATCTGATTTTAACTATCATCAAGGATAACCAGGCTTGCCTTAAATCCTGAAATCATGTTAATTTTACTAAAGCCTCTATGGATATTTCTTTTTGATAAACATCACACGTCAAATGCAATCATCTACAGGATCAGTTAAGATACTCTTTTTGGCTTAAAGTTCTGGTTAGATTCAAGAAAATCCTAGAAGAAAGTATTTTATAATTCTTACCTCTTGAGTTCCCAAAGCCTGAGGCTCACTGGCAGATCTGCGCTGTTGAGAAAGCAGAGAGGAAAATGTATTTTTTTTTTATAAAAAGGAAAAATAACATGATACGTAAGAGCTGAACAGGCAAATGGGTGTTTCTGTAACTAGGGTTTGGTGGTAATGGCTGGATAGCTCTCAGGGCAGAGGGTCTCACAGGTTTACATTTCTGAACCAAGAAACAAATATTTTGTTAACTCTTTTTCTTTTAAGAAGCAGATGTGAAATAAGAGTCTCTTTCTTTGTGAACTTCCCTGGCCTGCAAGAAAACATGAAAATACAAAGTCAGCTTGGGAACTTGAGGAAAGCAGACTTCTTGGTGACAGAGATGACTAAGCACAAGTCTTTCTCTTGACCTCACCCAATCTGCTCCCAACGGACCAAAGCGGCAGAGGCAGGAAAGGTTCTTGCTTTAGGTGTCCTGGACAGAGCTGAAGCTCCATTTGTGTGTATCTAGCCCTTTAAGAGGGTAGATTTAGACAATTTAGCAATTATAAAAGCATCTTTAGTATCTACAGTTTCTGTGGGCTGTTTAGAAGTAGAGACACGCATATCCCTGGCCACCATGGCTTCTGAGGATGTTGAACGAAAATCACATTGGGTCCTAGGACCCATGAACATCAGTGTCTGTAAAGATCTCACAGTGCTTAAGATTGGCACGTGTGCTACAGTCACAACCCAACCAGCTCCCAGATGGTTAGAAGGGATCATACATTTTATTTTATTTATTTATTTATTTACTTACTTACTTATTTATTTATTTATTTATATTAACATATGAAATTTATTGTCAAATTGGTTTCCATACAACACCCAGTGCTCATCCCAAAAGATGCCCTCCTCAATGCCCATCACCTACCCTCCCCTCCCTCCCACCCCCCATCAACCCTCAGTTTGTTCTCAGTTTTTAAGAGTCTCATGCTTTGGCTCTCTCCCACTCTAACCTCTGTTGTTGTTTTTTTTTCCTTCCCCTCCCCCATGGGTTTCTGTTAAGTTTCTCAGGTGGATCATACATTTTAAAATGAGCCAAAGTTGTTAGGAAAGCATTATCTCATGATTAACGACAGCAAAGAAATAAAAAAAGCCAAGGGCCAAAAACAACCTATTTTCAGAGAATGAAACCTATGGATAATGATGATTAGTGGGGCTTGTAAAATAAGCCTATCCAAGGATGCTCGAAGCTCAGCACTCTCATGCATTACTGGTGCTAGCAGCCTCTTGGGAAAACAGTTTGGCACTATTTATCAAGGCCCTCAAATATGCTCTCAATCATTGTCTTAGTGATATCACTCCTTGACTTTATTTTAAAAATATACAAAATGCAGACAATTTTTACCAAGGTGTTAGAAACAAACAAAATACCAGTAATTCAGCCTACTGAGTAAAATAAAAACTCTGCATGATGGAACTTTGAAACAATACATACAAAAAATTGGGGAGCCTTGGGTGGCTCAGTCTGTTAAGCATCCACCTCTTGATTTCAGTTCAGGTCATAATCTCACGGTTTGGGAGTTCAAGCCCCACAGTACAGAGCCTACTTGGGATTCTCTCTATCTCTCTCTGCCCTTTCCATGCTCATGCTCTCTCAAAGTAAGTAAATAAAACTTTTTAAAAAACAGATACAAAAATTTTAAATAAGGAAAAATATACATGATATAAAGTAATGTGAAAAAATACAAAACTACATATAGTATGACCTCAGTTAATTTTGTAACATATGTTTCAAATATATTTTTTCTAATCCTTTTTTATATTTTCACATGTATATTCTTCTAGTATGTTATTTCACAAATATTATTTTCTGATAAATATTATAATCTCTCTGATATAGGTTATTCTAGAAAATGACTGGAAGAAGATACATCAAAATGTAAACAGCATATTACCTCTTCTATCCTATCATCTATAGGATAATGAAAGTAGCAGAAATTGCTAGATATGTCCAGTATCTGCTCTTCTCTTTTATGCTTATAATAGAATTTTCAGCTAGGAACATAGATGTCAAGGATAACTACTTTTCCCAGCCTCCATTGCTGCGAGGTGTGTGGCTCTGAGACAAAGTTCAATGCGAAGACTGCAACAGTGATAAATGTCAACTTGTGGGCCATGCCCTCCGCTTTCCAACTACGTCCCTTCCTGCTGGTGATAAGTGAGATCCTTAGGGCAAGCTACTACTTTAGATCATAAACCAAGAAAAACATGCTCGAGTGATGGACTAACATGATAGAAAAAGCATGGGTCCCTGGATGTTCTTGGGGGGCACAGCTACCTTTCCAGCCCTGGACTGCCCATACCTCTGAATTATGTGAAAGAGAAATAACTTCTGTCACCCACGGTGAAGTCAAGTCTCTGTTACGTGCAGTTCAACTAACAACTCAAGTATTTTGGCAATTTAAGTATTTTCCAAATTTTCTTTCTTTTTTTTTTTTTAACGTTTATTTATTTTTTTGGGACAGAGAGAGACAGAGCATGAACGGGGGAGGGGCAGAAAGAGAGGGAGACACAGATTCAGAAACAGGCTCCAGGCTCTGAGCCATCAGCCCAGAGCCTGACGCGGGGCTCGAACTCCCGGACCGCGAGATCATGACCTGGCTGAAGTCGGACGCTTAACCGACTGCGCCACCCAGGTGCCCCTCCAAATTTTCAATAATCACCGTGAATTACTTTGATTATCCGAAAAAAAAAAGTTTGTTAAGCATCGTTTCATAATGTTAAGAAAATTAAGAAAGCACAGAACGGAGTTCAAGCAACGTGTGACTTCTCTCCATATAGGAGAGGAAAAAATGAAATCCACACTTTCAAGAAGTAGTTAATATATCCTTTCAAGGGCATAAACTACACACAAATTCCCTGAGTTGCTACGACCCTTTCATCATGCACCAGGGCACTTTATTTCAAGCCTTTTGAAAAACAGTTTTAACAAGGAAAAGTTGTTTAGCTCTAAATAAAATCTGCTTTAAAATCTGCTTGAGGAATACTCTAAAAAAATAAAACTCTAGTCAACATATTATAATTATCCACTTGAGAAGATATCTAGACTTCTTAAAGTAAACTTAGAAACATTCTTAAAAACAGCTTTATATGCACTCACTCATACCTTTAATTTAATAAGGGTGTTGTTTTCTCCCCATATAGAATCATAATGACTCACCCCTACCGTACGTAATTCCACTGGCCCAATAACTGTGTTGACTGTCCATCAAACAAGTGTTAAGTTTTGATTTTACTTTCCTCTGGAGTGGAGCTCACATAACCTCTCTAATCTCTGTGACCCATGGGCCCGTACTATAAGATGACTGACCAAGATAAAGGAGTCAAAGCTACTCCGTATAATAGAGAAAAGATACCTCATCCACTTGGGGATCAGCTCTGAAACAATGGCCTCACTAAAACCAGTCTCCACCCATATTAGAATAATGCATTATAAGGATCCTTTAAATCTGCAATAACATTATGCCCGTGGTATGTGATGTCTTTTGGAAGATCATTAAAGCCTTGTGCACTGGCCTGCAAGACATTTCCCCAGGCAGACCTCAAAGACTTATATGTAATTATGTATCAGATAAAGGATCTATTTTTCCCCCCTTCTACCCCCAAGAGAATGTCAAATGGTCCTTTTCTCCCCTGTGAATCACAACCCCCCGACACTAATATGGCTAACTTATATTCAATAACAAAGGAGTTATGCCAGAGTTTCTTCACTCCCCTCTAAGGATAACTACGCCAGTATGTTTTCAAGATCCCCCTAAACTCTCTCTTGCAATAGGCAAATAGAAGCTGATAGTCCAAGCTCTGAATTCTCAGTTTCTCTCCCCCTCTTCCCTTGACAGGAACATAAGCGAGCCAACTCGACAGGCCTAATTACCATGGTAACAACATGCACTGTGATTATAGATGTGTTTGTTTTTTAAAATGACTCACAGATTGTTCTCCCAGAAGCCCCAGACACACAGGTTTCTGGGTGGTTTACAAAAGCTATTCAAAGTTTTCTTGCAAATTTCTCGCTCCTATTAGCATAACTGGTGTGATGGAGAGATTCATCAAATCAAATATGCCCTTCTCCTTAAGGAAAAAAAAAAAAAAAAAAAAACGCCGCTTGGTTCCTTAAACGCTCCAACATTAATCAATTTAAAACTTGGGTTAATAATGAAATTAATTTGAGTTTGTACACTGGAGATAATTAATCTGTTCCTAATTTAAATAATTAAGGTATTTCATAATGTAGTTTTAGAGACCCAAATGAAATAATCAAGTGAAATAAAATCAGCACTAAAAAAATAGCAAATAAAATAGCCTAAATCTGTGGGTACATGATCGGTCCCATGTAAAGTGTTACAAAAGAATAAATGTTAAGTCTTAATACCAAGATGTTTTTAAACCAATGTCCAAAATAAAGACATTGACTTTTTAAATGCAAACAGGAAAGAGTCCAGACATTTGGAAAAACTGGACTGTTCTGTTCATTTATTCAATACATATTATTTAAGACACGCTATGTAATAAGTATCATTGTTTATAACCAGAACATCGCAATAGGGCTTAGGGAAGACCATTTTTTTTTATTGGAGACAAAGACCATGGGTGTGGCTTAGTCTATGAGAAAGATTCTTTGCCTCACAAGGCATCATTCGGGGTAAGCTCTCAGTGAGAAGGACAATTTTCCAATGATAGTATTGGGCTTAGAATTCAGAGTCCTGACTTTGGCATCATGGTTGACTCTCTCCAAAAAAAAAAAAGCACAGTTGATATGTTGGCTTTCCTCAGTATGAACTGGAAACAAACCTTATTTTAAAAGAAAATTTAAATGGAAACTTATAAATCTATTTAACTTAAAACTCTATCTCCTGATGCCTTCATATAATACAACATATAAAACACACACGCGCGTGTGCACACACACACAAAATAGTCACTAAAAATCACCATCTCCAAATAGCTACACATTTTATGCACTGTTACCAATAATATACTCTTCCTCTAGAGTTTGAAGGGATAAATTGGCTAGGTTATACTGTGGTGATGAACATTTCCCAAATCTTAGTGGTGTAAGACAGCAAAGCTTATTTCCCACTCCCACTACATGTCCATTGCGGGTCAGTGGAGAGACCATTCCCGGGTTGTCTTTACTCTAAGACCCAGGCTTAAGAATGCAGCCCCCATTTCTGTGTTCCTACCACCGCCAATTGCCAAGGAATGCACTCACACCCTGATTCTTAGAAGCTTCTTCCTGGAAGTGATAAATAGCACTTATGCTCACATTTCACTGGCTAATACAAGATATGTGGCTACATCTAACTAAATGGACAGAGAAGTGTAAGCCTTTCGTGAGCTGGGAAGGAAAACTGGAAATATGTATGACTAAGTGCATGGATTACTGGACAAATAGTGCAAGCCTGAGATTGGCGCTTAAGTCAAAACATCGACATCTGGCTATCCCAGGGAAATAGGCTTCCTCAAGTGATTCCCTACTCCAAGTTCTTTGTGTCTGTGACTGCTGTTGGTCCATAACAGTGATTTCTGCTAGAATTTGGTAAGAATCCCATGGACAGAATAAAAGATACTCTAATTCCAGCTTTGTAGTAACAGTAGTAATTACAGTAATTAATAGTTATACTTCTAAATAGTTACTATGTCATGCATTCTGCTAAATGAACATTCTAATACATTATATAATTTTCTCCTAACAATTTTGTGAAGTAGGTATTGTCATTATTATTTCCCATTTTATAGATGAGGAAACTGGGGCATAGAAAGTAACTTGCTCTAGAGATTCCGATTCCAAACTGGTGTCCTTTAATTAACTGTGCTCACTTGTGTATTAAGCTTTAGAAAATTATTTTTTTAACATTTACTTATTATTTTCTTTAGAGGGAGCGTGAGTGGGGGAAGAGCAGAGAGACAGGGAGACTTGAGGATTCAAAGCAGGCTCTGCGTGCTGAGAGCAGCAAGCCCGACGCAGGGCTTGAACTCACAAACCACGAGATCATGACCTAAGATGAAGTCAGACACTCAACTGTCTGAGCCACCCAGACACCACAGAAAATTATTTTTTACACTACAGTATTTGAGGATTATTTTAAGACTTATAATAAAAAACACATCATTTGTCTTTTACCTAGAAGCTTTCACCTTTTCTTACTTAACTTTTGTGTTATTTTCATTAAAAGAAAATCTAGGGGCTGTTCAATATCAAGGGTTTTTTTTTTTTCTTAGTGAAATTATTTGAATGCCTATATACCATGATGTTCCCTAAACACAGTCATCATTTATGAGATTTTTTTTTTAAATGTTTATTTATTTTTGAGACAGAGAGAGACAGAGCATGAACGGGGGAGGGGCAGAGAGAGAGGGAGACACAGAACCAGAAGCAGGCTCCAGGCTCTGAGCCATCAGCCCAGAGCCGGATGTGGGGCTCAAACTCACGGGCCGCGAGATCGTGACCTGAGCTGAAGTCGGAGGCTTAACCGACTGAGCCACCCTGGTGCCCCTATGAGATTTTTTTTTTTTTTTTAAATAGCAAAGGATCAGCTCAGTTCTCTAAAAAGACTCAAAAAGGATGGGGTTTTTTTCCTGTTTAAGTTTTTTCACAATTTTTCTAATATGGTTCTGTACAGCTCAGATAAATACCCTTCTTAAATAGAGCTCTGTTGGCAAAGCCTAGAAATTAACTTTACTTTCCTGTTTAAAAATGCAACTATGAGTAGGAAGCACTCAATCATTTATTATAGAAAAGGTACTCCTACTATTAATACTTAGTCGGCTATGACGGGAATGCAAAGAAACCACACCTCAAGGCAAGCAGTCAAAACACTGTAATGACAGCAATGCTGCTGAAATCTCCCCTTTTTCACTATGGCTGCCTCACACACGTGGCCTCTGAAATACAATGCCAAAGTGGAAAGTAGGAACCACGAAGAAAAGGCAATGATAATAGAACTGCATGTTGCCTCCAGAGTTGGAAAGTGGAAACCAATTTTCGAAACAACTCATAATCTGAAATTCCAGAGATTAGTCATTCTTCTCTTACAGGTGCTGTAATCAACAAAATACACACCTCTCTAGAGAAAACAAGGTTTTCATTGAAGTCCGACAGGCCCCACATGTAGAGAACCCTTGGCCTCTCTGGGGCCTGTCTTGGCCCAGGGTGGATTTTATTTACATCAAATTGACTTAACTGACCAGGCAGGAAATCTCATTTTATATATATGTGTGTGTATATATATATATGTGTGTGTGTGTGCGTGTAACATATATTTATATGTATGTAACATATATATAACATATAATTTATTTATATGTTACAGATATATATATTTACACAATTTTTTACAATGCAGATAATGCAAGAGTGGTTGTCTAAATTAGACGACATTTTGTTTTTGAAGTTTTCATTTAATTTATTTTTTTTAATTTACATCCAAGTTAGTTAGCATATAGCGCAACAATGATTTCAGGGGTAGATTCCTGGATGCCCCTGACCCATTTAGCCCATCTCCCCTCCCACAACCCCTCCAGGAACCCTCTGTTCTCCACATTTAGGAGACTCTTATGTTTTGTCCCCCTCCCTGTTTTTATAAGTTAAATGACATTCTTATGGCTTTATAGGACCTGATGTATTTTCCTCTGGAATAATTTGGTTAGAAGGTTATTTACTAAGTCTTGTATTAGCCATTTGGTATTTTCTTTCAGGATTCTTTCTCCCATCTACCTATATCACCACCATTTAACAAAAACAGGCTTTTTGTCTATGTGTGTATGTGTGTTTTTCAAAAGGAAATGCATGGAAACACTGGTCAACTCCAAGTTGTGGGCTCTTGAAATATCAATTACCTTTTTTGAGGCTTGATAGCTTCACTTATAAAATGGGAATAATAATAGTGTTAGACTCCATTGACTGCCTACTTGTTAATCATCAACTCCTTGTTCTTTGCTAACACAACCAGACCTTTTCTCCGGGGTCTGGTGACCACGTGCTTCAGAGATGCTGTTCCGTGGCCCCAGGAGGAAACTCTCACATCAGCCAATCACAGGGGTTCCGTCTGCCTCACCTCCGTAGATAAAGCGTGTGAGCTCTGAGGGGGATTCAGCTGGAGACAGCTGTTCTGTAACACTAATAAGAGGTACATGAAAAGGAATCGGTCACCTCACTGTGCCTCTAGATACTGAAATCTGCCTGTTATTCTGAAATTGTAGTAGCCATGTCAGCACCGGCAGGGGAGCAGTCTAAGAGAGAAACCAACTGTGGAGGATGTCAGAACAGGAGGAAGGAAAGAATGCAGGTTGCTAAGAACAGTGTTCTGGAGTTACCCTTCTTTTAGGAGGTCTTGAGGCAAATTTCCTGTTGGTTAAGCCATTTTGGTAGGGTGTTCCTTTACCAGCAACCAAAAGTACCCTGATAGAAAAATTCTGTTCACTTCTCATAGGGTTATTTTTAAAAACTAATGGCGAACAGTAATGTATGCAAAGTACGGGGCACAAACAGCATGCCCAGCAAATGCTAGTTCTCAACTTGATTGCTGAAATGTGTTGATTTTCACTCATTCAACCACGAGTGAGCGCTTGACTCTATGTGGTCCGAATGGCTCCTCTGTGAGGTTTTCCTTGGTTCCTCCCAATAGAATTAAGGGCAAAAATCACTGCTTTCTCTACTTTGTTCATCTAAAAGATAATACCAAGTACCTAAGGTTTATTTTAAACAATAACATTGGCATTTAGTCCAGACAACAAGCCCTGTAGTGCTGATTGCAGTGTAGAAAAATATAATGAAACAAAGTAGTCTTGCTGACTGTGTAAATCAATTTGATCCGAATAAAATTTAACCCAGACCAGGTACTCAATGGAGCAGCCAAGTGTGCTACATTTGGAGACTGCCTAGTTTAACGGAAAAGTGGCTTTCTGTAGAGGAAAGACATATTTCATAGACTATTTTTTTAAGTTTATTTATTTATTTTGAGAGAGAGTGCATGCACGTGAGTGGGGAAGGGACAGAGAGAGGGAGAGAGAAAATCCCAAGCAGGCTCCACAGTGTCAGCACAGAGTCTGACACAGGGTTCAGTCTCACAAAACATGAGCTCATGACCTGAGCTGACATCAACAGTCAGATGGTTGACCAACTGAGCCACCTAGGCACCCCGAGATTATTATACATGTATGTGAAAAGGACATGCTGGCTCTGAATTTCATCTCATCCTTAGGACCTGACTGGGAACTCTCACCCGCCCCCACCCCCCACATCCTCACATCCTCACATGGTGTTCTCCTCACCAAGGCTCAATTTAAATGTCACCTCCTCAGAGAGGTCTTCAGGGACTACCCAACAAAAGTACATTTCCATTACCACCACCATCGTATGTATAATCTCCATCATTCAACTTGTTTCTATTTTCATCCATCTCAGCACTTCTCACTACCTGATATTTTCTTGTATTATAATTTATTTCTTGTCAATGGGGTCCAAACTTGGCTGGCTGTGATCTAATTAGCCTGGGCTGAGGCCAGGACCTGGGTATTTTTTTCAAAGTACCACTCAGTGATATTGAACATGCAGCCAGATCTAAAAGCCACTTGTTTATGTGTTTACTGGATCTCTCCCAACACTAGACTGTGAGTTCCAAGAAAACAAAGAACTGGCCTGTTTCGTTCATCCAAGTCTCCCTGGCCCCTCCAAGAACACGTGGCACATTGCAGACATTCAGTTAAGGCTTGTGGACCGAATGACCAACTGGGTTATAATTACATCAGCATTTGTCTGTTTCCCCTGTAGTTTATGAGCTCCTAGAGAGCTCCTAAAGTATCTAGCCCAGTCTGCATCAAAAAATAAGTGATGAAGGAGAGTTCAGTAAATACATGAATTATAAACAAACTGCATTTGTGAGCTTAAATATTCTCTCACATGCACACACATACACACACACACACAATAATATGTGAAGTAAGGGATGTGTTAATTATCTCGATGGAGGGGATCCTTTCACAATGTATACATGTATCAAATGAGCCCACTGTACACTTTAAATGGCTTATTTTATTTGTTAATTATACTTCAGTAAAGCTGAAATTAAAAACAAATAAACAAAAAAACCCCACATAACTGTATTTGTGTGCTATATATAAGGAAGACAAAGATGAAACTGGGCGTGGCCACTGTCCTCAAAGAGCTGGCTGAAGGGGAAGAAAGGCAGATTGCCATTATACACACTAGAATGTGCTAACTGCTATGATGAAAGAACAAAAGATTTCAGGGGAGGTAAAAATTGTTTCTTACTGGGGAGGGGGGGAAAGAAACCAAGGAAGGCTTCATGGAAGAGGTAGCATTGGAACTGAGTCTTACAGAACAGATGGAATTTGGCTATTCAGAGAAGTAACACTGTGGGGTGAAGTGTGGAAGGGGAAGTAGGAAGGTTATTCTAGGGAGAGGAAAGAACACACACAAACCAGTCCAGCTGGAAGTTAGGAGGGCCTGGACTAAGACACCAGCTATCAACGTGGAAAAGAGTAGATAGTGTCAAGATATGTTCCCAATCACAGTGCAAAAAGCTATGGGACCAGCTACAACTTGGGCTGTTTGTTGAGGAAAACTGAAATTGAGTTTTTATAACTGAGGGACTGAGAGAATGGGGTGTCATTAATAGTCAGGGAATCTGGTAGGAGCTAGTTTTGGGTGGGGAAAGGCAATAGTAGCACTGATTTGGACATGTGAGTTTCATTTTCAGTGGGCCGAATGTTTGCAGGGTGCTTGATGTACAAGTTTGGCAGCAGATGAGTGATGAGGATGAAGGATCACATTTGAACTTACCTGCACGGTGACAATGACTAAAGTCATAGAAAAGGATTTGATAAAGGGAGAGGGAGAAATTAAGAGGCAGAAAAACCAAATCTTGAGAACAAACATATTTAGGGATCATAACTTGGGGGTTAGTGGGGAAGTTGGGAGCCTTGAGAGAGCTATGAAGGGTGGAAGAATGTGCCACCCCAAAATATACCTCTTTGACATACAGATTATTTTGAACAGGATACTTTGGGAAACAGCAGACACAGGAGAAATTCTGAAAACAGACTAGACTTTATCGCTTATGTAAGGGAAATTTACATTTATAAAGGAAATCTCCATTTATAAGGGTGCCTCCTCCCTCTCCTACCTGAAAGGGAAGGATGACTAAATCCCTAGAGACTCTAGTCAGTGGACAGGTATCCACTTAAATCTGCTTTATCTTAATCTTACTCTTATTTACCACACTTTTCCTGGTCACCTCCCCCATAACTGGCTTCCTCCAACCCTTCTTCTCTGCCTTTAGCTGAAGATGGTATTTCAGCCGGAATTCTAAGCCACCTCTGAGAGTTACTCATTTTTCCTGGGTATCCTGCATGTATACATGAGGTATACATGTTAATAAGTATGTTTGCTTTTCTCTCACCAATCGGCCTTTTGTTCCAGGGTTCCCAGATGAGAACTTAGAAGGATAGTGGGAAAACTATTTTTCTTCCCCAACAGGTAGAAGAGAACAGGTTCGTTGAGGTTATAAAAGTCAAGGGGAAGCTCTGTTGGCAGCAGATCTAATTTTAAATTAATTTATGTGCATGAACTAATCACAATTGCAGGCAAAGAGAAGAGGGCCAATAAAGATAAGAAACCAAATATGTGTGAAAGAGATAGACTTATTGTCAGAACATAGTCCCCTACAAAGTAAAAAGAAATGGAATGGAGAGTCCAAGTAGTGAGTTTACTCTCAGCTTGAATGAAAGGCTGTGTTAATTTGACCTAAGAAGACAGGGGAAGAGAATGAGTGGAGACACAGAGGTATTTTGAGATGGTAAGTAATGAGGTTGAGGAAGCCTGTAATATATACCTTTTCAGATAAACAGAGGGTGAGGTCACCTGAAATAATAAAAGTAGTGGGACTTAGGTTTAAGGGTTTTATTGAAAATGCACAGGGAATAGTAAAATAGGAAATTTAAAAGAAAAAGAAGAAAAGGATTTTCAGAGAACAGCAATGGCCCTACTGATGTTGCAGTGAATGTGGAGTAGAACCCAGCTTCTAGACCCTCTTCACTAGCTCTGAGTGCCAGGTACTGGAGGAGAGGATTGTGGAAAGGTCTGACCCTGACAACCAGGCTGGCAGGAGGGCAAGGAAAGTCCAAAGCAACAGGGAGGAAGGGGTCAAGGGCCTAGTTTTCCCAAGCCTCTCCTTTAAAGAGCTTGACTGTTTACACATATTTGCCAAGAGATAAAAGAGTTGATCTTGTCTTATCTCAAACGTTGGTATAAAGTGGTACCATTTCTAAGAAACATGTTATCACTCGAGTTTAAGATTGAACTCCCTCTTTTTAAATGTTTAATGAAGTCCCTTAGAGATTGTTTGAACATCGATTCCCATTAAATATAACTCGTTTTCTGTAACATAAGAGTCTGGGGGAACATATATATCTCTAATGCTCTTACCTGAAAATCTGAATTGCAATTCCAACATGGCATCTTTACATTTGAACAAATCTGAACACAGAAACTGCATACTTACATGTTACACAGGGTGTTAAACTTAAACACTTACGGTCTTCTTTTTAAACAAAATAATTTGGTCATACAAACAATTTTAAAAGTGATAAACTATAGAGACTTTCTCTGTCCGTTTGCCCTAAGACGGAGGGAGGTGAAATGGAGATTGAATTGGGAGGCAAGGTATTAATCATCTGGGCAAATCTAGAAAGGTAACTTAAATTCTAGGCCTTTTCTATTATCCATCATGGATGGTTTGATGCAGGTTAGGCTCATCCCCAGGTCATTTTCAGTTGTACAAGTTCTACGATGTCAAAGGCCAGGAACTAAGTCTTAATACAGCTCTGTAATTCCCCTCTCCACCTGGATCTAGTAAAGCCAGTGATGGATCCTCCAAGTAAATGCAGAATAAATAGATTTGCAAATTAAACAAACTGGGGTTCATTATTCAACCAACCAACACAAAGAGTGCATTATAAGAAATACACATATGATCATTCAGGAGTTCTTCAAACCATTCAAGGTCAACCTCTGTTCCCACACCATAAATCTCAGATACTGTTGCTCTTAACAGAATCCCCCTTCATCTTCCCACCCAGCTCCTCTCAAGCCTTGTCCACTCCCTGCCTCACCAGTTTCAGAATCAGGGGTGAAATCTGCAGTGGGAAATGAAACACAGAAGGATTCCCTATTTTCAAAAGTGAAATTTAGATCAGCATCACATTTCATTAGTAGAAACCTTTTTCAGAAATCTATTGTCGTTTAACTACCAAAGCCCCTTCTTCACAGGTTAATCCTCTCCATTATGCAGAGCTGGAGAGGGGCACGTGGGTGGCTCAGCTGGTTAAGGGTTGGACTCTTAGTTTCGGTTCAGGCCACGATCTCACAGCTCTTGGGTTCCAGCTCCAGGTCGGGCCCCGCACTGGCAGCTCAGAGCCTACTTAGGATTCTCTCTCCCTCTCTCTCTGCACCTCTCCTGCTGTCTCATGCATACGTCCAACAGGCACACACTCTCTCTCTCTCTCAAAATAAATAAAGAAACTTAAAAAAAATAAAATAAAGAGCTGAAGAACAATTTAGTACTTTAGATTCTCTTCCTTATTTCTGACCCTGCTAACTATTGGGCATTTTTTTTCTCATCCAGCTAATGAGAAGAAACTAGAAGAACATGGGAACAAAAGTCCCCCAGGGCCTCCTCTGTAGTAGCCTGGTCCACATTTGACCAGCCAGGTCACTGGTGTGACTGTCTACAATACAGGTTTGGATTTCACTGTCAGGTCCTTGATATCGCCAATTACCAGGAGCTATACAGATTTTCTTACTTTCTCCTTTTGATTTTTTTTTAAAAAAATGTAATGTTTTTTATTTTGTGTTTTAGAGAGAGAAGGAGATAGAGTACTAACAAGGGAGGGGAAGAGAGACCCCCCCCACACACACACACAGAATCTGAAGCAGGCTCCAGGCTCTGAGCTGTCAGCGCAGAGCCCAATGTAGGGCTCAAACCCACAAGACTTATTCATGACCTGAGCTGAAGTCAGAGGCTTAACTGACTGGGCCACCCAGGCACCGCCCCTCCTTTTGATTTTAAAAGTTACTTCTGAGAGATATATTTTACTTGGGCAGAGATAATACTGGTATATGCAAGAGATTAAGTACAAATATTACAATCATGATCTTTATGATGCACTATGTTAAGAGATCCCACCATTTAAAAATGTCTCCTTGAAAACAATCCAATTAAAAAATGAGCAAAAGACTTGAGTAAACGTTTCTCTAAAGAAGATACACAAATGGCCAAGAGGTCCATGAGGCTCAACTTCATTAATCCTTAAGGAAATGCAAATTGAAAACATAAAGAAATACCAATTCATATCCACTAGTATGGCTACTATCAAAAACAGACAAACAAAAACCCCTAAGAAATAACAAGTGTCGGTGAGGATGAGGAGAATTTGGAACTCTTACGTAGTGCTGTAGGACTGTAAAATGGCACCATCGCTGTGGAAAACAGTATGGCCATTCCTCAAAACAAACACAGAATTACAATTTGATCCAGCAAATCCATTTCTGGGTACCCCAAAAAAGTGAAGGCAGGGACTCAAACAGATAATTGTACACTCATGTGCACAGCAGCATTATTCACACTAGGTTAAACATGTAAGCAACCCCAGTGTCCAACAGATGAATGAATAAACAAAGTGTGGGTAGACACACAAAGGAATCTTATCCAGCTTAAAAAAAGAAAGAAATTCTGACACCTGCTACAACACGGATGAACTTTGAAGACATTATGGCGAGTGAATGAAGCCAGTCACAAAAAGACATACCACTTACATGAGGTACCCAGAGTAGTCAAAGTCAGAGACAGAAAGTAGAATGGCGGTTGCCAGGGGCTGTGGGGAGGAAGAAATGGGAACTTATTGTTTGATGGGAGCAGAGTTTCAGTTTGAGAAAAATGGAAAAGCCCTGCCGATGGACAGTGGTAACGGTTACACAACAATATCAATATACTTAATGCCACAGAATGGTACACTTAAAAGTGGTTAAAAGGGGAAATTTTATGTTATATATATTTTACTCCAATTAAAAAAAAAATATATATATATATATCCTGGAACCTTGGAGGTAGCTAGCGGCAAAGGTCGAGAATATGCTAGTTTTCCCTTATGTCACCCATGAAGAAAAAATGACATCTGAGTACCTACCACATAGCAGGCACTCACCTATTCACACACAAAAGCAAAAACAAAACGCAACAAAATGAAAAACAAAAACAAAAACAAAAAGAAACCCTTGATTACGTACTATTAACTTCACTTTACAAAGAAGAAACTAAGGTTTATACATTAACGTACCAGGTCAAGTAGTAAGAACCAGGGATAGGATTCACAGGCAGATCTGCCGGACTCTCGAAGCCTGTGTTCTTTTCACTCCACGATGTTCTTTTATTCTACCCACAGTTGTCTTTTTGAACTGGCTTTCTGCTTTGACGATAGAGCTTTTATACTTAAAAGTTGGGCCTGCCTTCTGAAGTAGGCTAAAAAAGTCAGTCAACCAAATACATTCACTATGTGCCCACCATATGAGGCCCAGGGCTGGCCACGAAATAATGGAATCATGTTTCCACTCAGCCATTGGCCATATGGCAGGAAAAAAACCCCATACAATTAAAATTTCAGTGTCCATCGACTCCCTCAAAAGCCACTGAATACTCTGGGCAAAAGCACTATGTCTTTCAATATTCCATATGGCCGGAACAAGTGGAAATAGTCCAGTTTTACAGAATAGAAGCATTTTTATCTTTTTCCTAAACCTTCTACCATCACAGTGGCTGATCTGCTGTTACTCACTGATGTGCTTCAAGCTGGAATTTAACAATTAAGGAAATGTTTTGTGCTGTGCAGAAAATAGGCAGCTCTTAATTGTTTTCTAAAAGAGAACAGGGGGCCCTCTTGACTCTCCTGTGCCTAAGGGCCAAGGTTTCATTTTCTTACTCTTTTGTGAAACGCAGCGAAGAATAACGCAGATTATCTACACATCCCCAAATAAAGCAGGGTGTTGGCAGGATCCAGTGAATACAGCCTGAAGATGAGTAAATACCAAAGGGTGAGCCCCATCCTTGTTCATACAGCCCAGATTCCCAACTTTCTATTTCATTTAGTGACAGGCAGCTTGAACACAAAACTGGATCCAAGTTAAGGGCATTCTGGATCCAAGATCCACCCTACATCTCCCCCTGGAAGATGATCTTTACATATTTTATTCTTTAGGAGGCAAATGGGGAGTGTAATTGTGAAGTACATGGAATGACCTGTCTTGCCTACAGGTTTGATTAAATTCATTGACTCCACAGGGAAACTCTACGGTTTCAACACTAGCAATATTTTGCCCCTTAGACATAGCACAAGTTTAATTTAATAAGTAACCTCAGAGAAGTAGACATTTTTTTTCCTTTAGTACCTAAAGATTCTCATCTCTGAACATGTGCTGCTACCCACAAATTTTGGGAAGCCAAATCAATTTCAGAAAGATGGCATTAAAAAGCAGACCTTACAGCTTCTCATAACCGAGAATGGTGAGAAATGAGGAGCCATATACACTCTCAACGGCATATTTAGTGTTTAAAAGCCTATATGTTAGGAATTTGAATATCTAAATATGACCTTTTTACTATTTTTTTTACCTTACTATAAGCAGTTCTTTCTTTCCTTTGAAAACTTATCTCTCTTCATTCTAAACATTCAAGAAGAAACCTTTCATCAATGACCATTTATTGCTTATCCACACTTTCCATTGGAAACAAAGCTTAATTTTTAAAACCATGCTTCAGTAGGGTCTTATGCTCTTTCTCCTACATATCCTGCCAAAGACATCTCACAATTTCATTTCCAATCCATTAGACCTATTTACTGTACTTTTACAGGTCGTTCATAAATATGAACAAGTCATAGTCATGGGCACTCTCATTAAGAGGATCCATTGCTCAAGATAACCAAAGAACAAAAATCGCATTTTGATTTTACCATTTGGGTGTATACAGGTAAGGAAATAACCGAGCTCCACTTTCACGTTTTGTCCCTCACTAAGGTTAACATGCATCTTGACCTACAGATGAATAAAATCCACATAAACATCAAATCCATATATATCTGATTCTGGACAAGTTAAACCCGCCACACTCCTATGAGAAAGGATGCAACTTTAGGATGAGACCTACTGGCAAATGGTAGCTGTGTCTGAGGTTATCCAGAAAGCAGCTGCACAGAGAGCAGAGGGAGGAAGACACCGTTTTTTTAAACAAATACTGCCCCTCACATACGCATTTCCAGCCTTTGTTGGCAAATTCTGAGTACAAAAGGAATTAACCAAAAATAAATAAATAAATAATAATAATTTAAAAAACAGCTAAATCACAGTCGTTATAGTGCAAAACAGCAGACACCTCAGTGCAGTATGTAAGAAAGATAATGCAACGAACATTTTCCACCACTTAACACCCTTAAGACGAGGGGACTGCAACGCTCAGATGATGAGCCCACAGCTTCACAGCCCCAGTTGATTTCAACTGAGCCCCGCTTTTCTTCCAAGAGAACTCTGCAAACGGCTTCTTAACACTTAGGGTGTTTTTCTGACGAATCGCCAAAGCGAAGCGCCAACGATGATTTCAACAACAAAAACCAAACAAACGCAAAAGCAAATGTGCCACGAATTTGGCCATTCTCAACAGCCCTTCTCAAAGAACCCATCCTCTCATCCTTTTCCCCCCGCCGATCCCGAAGCAACGTCCCCATCCTCCCTGAGAAATCCGCCCTTACAACCGCAGGCGGTGGTCATTCTCTCGCTTAAAAAGGAGCGAGCCCAAAAGCGGCCCCTTTACCTGGGCGCCCGCGGCTCGTCGGAGAGCGGCTGGTCTCCTGCGGGGGAGCCGATGTGTGCAGGGGAGCCCGGCGCAGCCCGCGCAGCCCGCCCAGCCCGGCCCGGCCCAGCCCAGCCCAGCAGTAGTAAGAGCTGCCACGGAGCGGCCGCCGCTGCGCGCTGTGCGCTGTGCGTGTGTAGCAGCGGCGCCTGCAGCCCAGGGACTAGTCCCCACCCAGCTTTGTCTTCAATCATCGCGCTTTCTACAGGAAGCAGCGCATCTCCCACTTCCTCCTCTTCTTGGTGGCTCTCGGCTGCTTTCTTCTTTCCCTCTCTTTCGAGCTAGCGCTTTCACCTCCTCCTGCGCTGCCCACACTAGTGTGACCAGAACCCCTCTCCCCCTTTGTTCCAAGTCCCCCTGGTGCCTCTGTTCCTTCCTTCCCCTTCTCATTCCCTCACCTCTAACAGCAGCTTCCAGCAACCGCCTCTTCGGGCCCCCCTTCCCCGCGCGCGCAGTCGGCTTCCCGGCAACCGGCCTGCACCGGCCAGTTGTAGTTGATGGTGCTGCTGCTGTTGGTTTTGGGGGGTCCGCAGCCCCTGGCGGGGGGCTGGCCCTGAAATCCAGCACCAGCCTCGATGGCTGCTCCTGATTTACTGTGGTTCCTTTCAAGGCAGCTAGCTGGGAGCCTGCAGCTTGCAGCTTCTCGCTGCAGCATTTTGCTCTGTGGCCAACATGCCAGCAGCTTAATTTCTCCAAGGTCCCACTACCACGGAGATCTTATTAACCCACATGCTCAGAAAGGAATGGCCCTGAAAGGTATCCTTGTGGGGTACAAGTGCTAAACCAAGTCCTGCACTGCTACCTGTAGCCTGACAGTGAAGACATATTCCCAAAAGATTCTCAGAGGTGCCAAGGAATGGGGGGGGGGGGGGGGGAACTGAATGCCTTCCCAGCCTAGAAAGAGAACTCTGCCCCTGCCCCCACCCACTCCCACTGGTAGGGCTGAAAGGACCCTCATGACCCTCTCTAATCCTTTCCCCCTTGCTTTAGGGCTTTAGGACGGGTATCATGTTATGGGTAAGGGTAGAGACTGCAGGCAGTCTGTCCACCAGGATTTGAATCCAAGCTGTCATGACTGACTATATGAACTTGGGTGAATTATTTAACTTCCGTGTCCCTCGATTCCCTCATCTGCAAAATGGAAAGGATTATAGTCACATCCCACAGCAGAAATGTGAGGGTTACAGGAGATGGCCACAAAATGCTAATAGTTCCCGGGACTTCGGAAGTGTTAAATACACATTAGCTCCTTTTAGAGAATGTGGATGCTCTGAGACAAGATGACTTTTGAGAGTCAGCAGCCACATCAGGACCAGTCTTTGGTTTCTGAGTTCCCCACCATCAGTATATTCATCACTAAACTCTGATGCTCTCGGCGACAATCTATTCAGTTGGTGAATCACCCTCCCCTCAATTCCAATACAAGGTGCTTTGGGGAAGCTACAGATTAAACATGGCCTAGGGGCAGGAAAAAATCTTCCCAGTGTCCAAGCATTGCTGTTAAGAAACCTCTCTCCAGGCTTCAGTGCCCAGAAAGCTAATCCTCCCCAGGCAAAAGAGTTAATTCCCCAATTCCACCTGTTTAAATCCAGTCCTGCTTTAACCCTCCGGCAGTTTGAGGCCACATGCACCTGAAGGTACAGAATTTAGTAAATAGGAAATGTTCTGACACGGTCCCAGCATACTCTTTGTTTTGACGTTCCAAGAACAGACTTGACTTTTCTTTCTGGAAATCTTTTATCAAAAAGGACCCTAATGTCAACTCACTAACATCAGAAAATTACAAAATGGGTTGTTTTAAGATTAAAATCAAAGAACTGCTTTTGAGCCACCAAGAAACAGAATTGTGGTAGGGAGAAAGATTGGACATAGATTCCCACTGCCTCCTGCAACCCAATGGAAATCAGACACGAATTATCTCCAATCAGGAATCTTCATGGCAGAGGTTCCCAGGAGCTTTTACGTAAAAATTTAAATACAGTATCTGTGCTACAAAGTCTAAGAAAAAAATGAGAAGCACAATTATTAACGCTTGGAAGATTACGGAAACAAATCTCTGGTTAGTTTTAGACTAGTGGATTTTGGTGTTAACTCTGGATTCAAACAGGTCTCTTTATTTATTTTTCTAATCCTCTGTTTGTCTCTCTCCTTCTCACACGTTCTCTCAACCAGCAGAGAGTGGTTGGTATTTACCTTTACATCTTTATAGGAAAATCTCAGACAAGGAAATCTGCCAGGAATTTGACCCGTTGTTTTCTGATTGGCTCTTCCCCCTCTGGAGCTTAATAAACTCTCAGTAGGTTCACCTGACCACTGCTGTGAGCGCTCAACCAACCTCTCTTCACAGCCGAAAACTAGATTTTAAGCTCTTTCTCTTTCTGTCATTAACCTCATTGCTTTCAACTGGTCCTAACAGACGCTTTCTGGAGAAGAAAAAGATGGGGGGAGTAGATTGGCCAAGAGAGAAGATCAATCCAGTTCAGATCTCTTAACACAAGCATAGTGTAAGTACACACTAAGTCTGCAAAGTGTTCATTTCTTGGGAGATATAATTACATCTCACCATTAACAGTTCATGCCATCAGTAACTAAACATGAGCCTAGCCTAGATGCGTTGTATCAATGCACAGAACAGAAACCTGTAAAACACTCCAACTCATCAATAGTCTTATTCATAGGCATTGATACCTTCTATTTCTTAGGTTCACCGTGTAGAAGTGGTTGATGGTCATAAAGAAGCCATCGTTTCAGCCTGATATCTCTCCTGCATTACTGAACATTCTAGCTGAATGTCCCTCGAAATTAACATTTTCCAAATTTTATATATTGCCTCACCCAAAGCATGTTCCTCTTTCTGTATTCTCCACTTTATTTAATGAGGACTATAAACCTGTTTCCCACAGGGGGAATATAAGAATGCTATCAAAACCATTTGTCTTTGTCACCCCATGTCTGATTGAAAGTTCCTTATCTGTTTGTTCCCATATAATTTGATAGCACCGAACTGTCCCTTTGACTAAATCCTTGTTTTCCTTGCCCCTGTCTTAACATAAATGCTTTGGTTTCCTCTATATGACTGCAATACTCCCTCCTGTGTCCTTCTACCTCCAGTCTCTCATCTTTTTTAATGTTTTATTTTTTATTTTTTGAGACAGGGAGAGACAGAGCATGAACGGGGGAGGGTCAGAGAGAGAGGGAGACACAGAATCGGAAACAAGCTCCAGGCTCTGAGCTGTCAGCACAGAGCCCGACGCGGGGCTCGAACTCACGGACCGTGAGATCATGACCGGAGCCGAAGTTGGCTGCTTAACCGACTGAGCCACCCAGGCGCTCCTCCAGTCTCTCTTCTAAACCATGCCTGCTAGAAGTACACTTCTAAAATGAACAGTTCAGGGCGCCTGGGTGGCTCAGTCGGTTAAGCATCCGACTTCAGCTCAGGTCATGATCTCACGGTCCGTGAGTTCGAGCCCCGCGTCGGGCTCTGTGCTGACACCTCAGAGCCTGGAGCCCGTTTCAGATTCTGTGTCTCCCTCTCTCTCTGACCCTCCCCTGTTCATGCTCTCTGTCTCAAAAATAAATAAACGTTAAAAAAAAATAAAATGAACAGTTCAGGGGGCACCTTAGTGGCTCATTCTGTTAAGCCTCCGACTCCTGATTTAGGCTCAGGTCATGATCTCACGGTTCCTGAGTTCCCCTGCTTTTGGGCTCTGCACTGACAGCACAGAGCCTGGAGCCTGCTGGGTATTCTGTCTCCCCCTCTGCCTGCCCCCTCCCCCTGCCTGCTCTCTTTCTCTCTAAATAAATAAAAATAAACTCTAAGATAAGCCGTTGATAGCTGATACCATCACTGGCCTGCTATACCTCATCAGCATCTCCCCTCCCCATTGCCTACAGGACACAAATCTTCATTCCTCTGCCTGGCACCCAGGACCTTACAGAATGTCACCCAGCTACACTCTCACCTTATTGGCTAACCTACAACCCCACCTCCACCTCCACGGGGATTCTCATGGGACCGTGCCCTTTATCTCCTTTGCACCTTGGCATATGCCCTTCATTTGGGTAGCAACACCCTCATTCCTTCCTCCATTTTGTCTGCTGGCAACCCCTTCCTATCTCTTCAGACTCAGCTTCTCTCCGAAGCCTGCCCTGACTGCACAAGCAGGGCCGGGTGTTTTTGTTTTTGTGTTTAATATTTACTTATTTATTTTTGAGAGCGAGACAGACAGACAGAACATGAGTGGGGGAGGGACGGAGAAAGAGGGAGACACGGAATCCGAAGCAGACTCCAGGCCCTGTCTGGGCTGTCAGCACAGAGCCCGACGCGGGGCTTGAACTCACGAGCTGAGAGATCATGACCTGAGCTGAAGTCGGATGCCCGACTGCCTGAACCACTCAGGTGCCCCAGGGCCGGGTGTTTTTTGCTGGGAGAACACGCGGTGCCTGGCCTCAACCTCTGAGTCAGCATTAACTGCATTGTTTTCATGAGCTGTTATATGTCCGCCTCACCTGTTAACTGTTTGAGCCCCTTAAGGTTAGGGCCACGTTCTGTTCATCTTCGCGTGTCACAAAGCAGGCAGTTACTGTTTGTATAGTAGTCATCATTGGCAGAACTTCCAAACCTGCCACTGTATTCCTTTGGGTGCCTGGGGAGGGGAAGAAAAGGGAAGTCTCTGATATGAGAAGTTGGTCATGGGATAAGAGACAATAATCCCTCTAGGTTTGTTTGTTTGTTTGCTTGTTTGCAGAAAACCATGGTTTTCTGCAACTTGCATGCCAAATTCTGAATTTTGGTTATGTAGGTAAATCCTGGTTCTACGTCTGCACTGAATTGCTTATAAAGAAGCACAATCTGGCAACAAAAAGTAATTTTAAAAAATAAACTCTAAAAAGAAATAGAAAAAAAGGAAAAAAGCTATTCTTTACTTGCATTTCTGGGTGAACTTTAAAGAGACTGATTTATAAGCCAGAAACACTTTTCGCATTCCCTCCTGCACGCTCCAGTTTTTGCCGCCTCGCAGCTGTCCCAGAGGCTCTCCTATGCCAGATCCCCAAACCCTTCTCCAATCTCTTGACGATATTGTTCCTGTCCCTCTGCCGCCCTCGCCATGCCTGCTAGTTCTTCACTATTTTGATTGACTTGCTTTCTCTGGCTAAGCCCTCCCTACTTTCCTGTCCATGTCCCAGCTTTGATGTCTCTCTATCCTTTCTTATTCTGTTGTAGCAGCCAGGAGCCATAAAGCGAACCGGCAAAGCCGCTGCTGGATTGCATCTGTGTGTGGCTGCAATGAAGAGGGGAGGGTGAAATGGAAAGAAAGTTCATACATTAATAAATCTTGTGCCAGTCAGATCTATGTGTCACAGGGTCATTGCCAACCCCCCTCCCCCCAAGACATCTGAGCCTACCCCAGCTGTTAGGAGTCAACAAGACTAAATCATGTTTGGAGTAAAGAGAGTCGGGGCGGTGGGGGGGGGGGGCGGGGGGAGGTGGACAGAATAGATTTTTCTTGAGAGAGAGCGGCTGCCCCTCACTAATGAAAAGTGGCCGTCTCTGTGTCATGGCCCAGGACAAAAGCTAGTAGGACAAGCGGTCTGCAGAGTAATGACCAAGGCTTCCTCTAGAGGGCAAAATGTTAGAGGCATGAATTCCCCTCTCCCTTTCCCCTGGGCAGGGCTAAGGAGGGGATTCAGTGCAAGAGTGTGACGCCCTCCAGATACTTCCCTGATATTGCCTGAAACGTCATCATTAAACCAATTTGGGTTGTTAACCCAAATGTACATGTGTGTGTGTTACAGGCAAAGGCCCTGGGGAGGTTGTCACTGATGAATGAGTTCAAGAAATTTGCTTTCCTAATACCCCATGAGAGAAGAAACACAAGTGTTGATGGGAAGGAAGGGGGTGGGTTCGGAGGCCAAGGGTGGCCAGGAGCTGGGAGCTGAGGAGGCTAACCATGAAGCATGAGGTCTTGCTAGAAGATACTAGGTATGGAGGGATGCAGGAAGGAAGAAGGCAGGAGATGGGGAGGGAGGCAGAACCAGAGCTGGAAGTCAGTCAGCAAGCGGCCTGGATGTGGATGGAAACAGCGGGCACTTGGCCAGGCTGAAGAAGGCTGGATGCTCCCCGAGTGCACACTGCCTGCACTGTGTCTGCAGTCCTGGTCTTCCCAGAAGGAGGAAACGTTCCAGACCCTCCACCAGCAGGAGAGGGAGCTGGACCATTGACTGGGTTGATGAGACAGTCTAAACCAAATGCATTATTACCATAAGAACAGAAACAGCAATTGCCGCAAAATACAACTTGTTTCCTTTAAAAAGTCTCTGAAGCACCACACAGAAAATCAGGGACAACAGGAAGTGAGCAACAGGATCAAGATGAGGGAGTCAGCAACAAAGTATGACAGAGGTTAGAGACCATGGAGTGCAGCAAAGCCTTGGGAGAACAACCCTTGAAAGGAATGTCAGTATTAAAGGACAGGAATCGGTGAGATTAACGTCACACAAGGAAACCATTTTGAAGTGTCTTGAAAGAAAAGCTGTACGCTGAGAACTCCAATCATTTGCAGGCAGGGCAGAAAGGCGAGACTTGATTTTTCTGCACCAAATATGTCAACCAGATAAGGTGATCTCTTTCTATAGCAAACAGGGTTGCAAAAGGCTGGAGAACAAAAGATGTTTGAAAGCCTCTCTGTGTCTTTGTTGATTTCCCCATTGTAAAGATACTTCATAGGTTTACTTAGGACCTCGGTCTCCCCACCAGCTCTGTTTTTCTCCTAAGTTCTCACTTTGAATTTTCCTATGATAGAATTTCAGAGACAGAACCCCAGGAACTGAGGAAGGAACTATGGTGTTAAGGGCTAGGTGGTGACCCTGTCTCTCCCACCAGAGTCCACTTGAGTCTGATAAGTAGACTGAGTGCTGAGGACAAGGGCTGTGCTCTCTGCACCATTCAGCACCTTGCACAGGACTCGGCATGTCACGTTATGCTCAGTACACGTTTGTTGACTTTAACTGAATCTAAACAATGAGGCCCTGTGGGAGAAAGTTATGAGTACTGCTGACCACTTTGAAAACACAAGCACATATTTTTTACAAAATTCTAGGAATGAGCAAACCACCCTGGCTGCTTAATATATTACCCAAAATGTCCTTGAGAATCAGAAAATCAGAAAAAAAGGAAAAGGTGATACTGAAGTTAAAAAAGGACAGACCCTGGGCTCGGTCAGTTAAGCCTCCGACTTCGGCTCATGTCATGATCTCACGGTTCCTGAGTTCGAGCCCCATTCATGAAGCCTGCTTCAGATCCTGTTTCCATCTCTCTCTGCCCCTCCCTCCCTCTCTCTCTCTTTCTCTCTCTCAAAAATATTTTTTTTAAAGGACAGACCCTGAAGTTACCAGCTGACTAATGTTAATATTAAACTAGTATGAAAATCCATTATTTGCTCAGATGACAGTGGAGTCCCATTCTATGTAGAAAGCTCCTAAAAGTTTTATCATTGATTACTCTTCTTGCAAATCTGCACACTTGGATGGTGCATCTTCAGTAACGCAAAACATTTTCTATAACTTCCTGTGAAATGTTACAAAAATGGTATCAGTTCCCTTAGTAAGAAGGTATTCAACGTTCTTTCGTTTGTATTGTTATGCCCAGAATTCGTGATCCCCAAAGACCACCAGGGAGCCGAGTCCGATGCAAAAGCAAAGAGACTTTATTCCAGCTAGCTCGAGCTCAATCCCCTACCTGCACCGACACAGCAAAGAGATACCGGAGAGAGAAAGCGCGGGTTTCAAAAGCACAAAGGTTTTATAGGGATCATGGCCTTAGCCGACTGGCTGGGGAAGGGTCGTGGCCTCAGCCTATTGGCTGGGGAAGGATAGAACAATGGCTGCCAAGGTGTGGTCCCAGATCAGCAATTAGCGTCACCTGGAACTTGTTAAAAATGCAAATGTTGGGCCTGGGGGTCACAGACCCACTGAATCAGAAACTCTGGGGGTGGGGCTCAGCAATCTATGTTTGAACAAGTCTTCCAGGAGATTCTGATGCACCTGAAGTTTAAGAACCACTGTGTCTGAGGATCTCTAACATGTTTGGCCTCAGTGTATACAGAACGTTTCTCACTGGTCACCTATTAACCATTGGCTATCAGCCTTGCTGTGCTATATAAATACCTAGCACCAAACACCATCCCCAGAGACTCTGATTTAATTGGGGAGGGGAAAAATGCTCCCAGGTCATTCTAAGCCTGGACAGGGTTGAGGGCTCCTGCCTCTGGCCCCTACCTGAGAGAAGCCCTCCCTCTTCTACTCACACTTTCCACGCCTCTCACACTCCCCTTCCTCCCACCTTAGACTTTGGAAGAATGCATCAATCGGTAGCCTGCTTTCTTAGAAAACATAAGTTACTCAAGGGGAGGAGGCGTGGTCTGAGGTTTGAGCGGGAACTTCTTTCTGTGGCCATGTCAGGGACATAGTCACTAGTCGGCCGGCCTAGGTCTGCTCTTTCAGTATGATTACACAGGGAAATTTCAACAGAGAAGAATTGTGTGGTGTATAGTAAATTTGGATATCTCAAATTATTGACTTGGCAAAAATAAACAATATGATTCCTCAGGAAATTACTATTTTTACTTGTGAAGTTTTCTCAAAGAAAATGACTGGGTTAGGTGGATCCTTCCTCCTTCACAAATCACCTCTTGCTTATCCTGGCTATTGCTCTTATCACACTGTATTGTCATTGTGTGTTTCTCCTTCTCTATCATCTACCGTATGTGGAATTCTAGAATACCCAGGTAATGTCTTACTCGGTGCTATATCTCTAGTACCTTCTGCAATGCTTAGTGCACAGGACGTTGTAGGTGGGCAATAAATATTTGTCGCATGTATGAATAAAGGCAGAAGCATGCCAAGTAAAGGACACAGATTAATTTTAGGAGGAAGATTATGAGCCAAACATTTGTGGATTTATTTGCAATTTTTAAAAAAATTAATAAAGTCCTATAGTATCTTGTTGGTAGGCAAGTTTGTCACCATTTATACCTTGTCCTTTATGGCTTTGTTTTCACACGAAAAGAATGGGTTACTCGCTCAAAATCAGTTATTGTCATTGCATCCTTCCCAGCTCAAAATACCAGAATTCACCCAGCCCACAGCCAAGTCATTTGTTTGCTACTAAAACATCTGTGTACATTCCTAACTCCCCAACCTCACATTTTCACATTTAGAAAGTAGGTAGATTTATACTAAAAATTAATGGCATAAATATGACTAAGAAAACTCCACCAATACCCAATAAATACACTTGGCACTCTAACATAAGACTGCATTCCCCATGTTCTAAGGATTATATATGTATATCCGTGGTTTGATATCTGCAGAAAGTGAAAGAAATAATCTCAAACAATATACACAAGAGGGAAAAAAAAAAACATTGTATGTGCCCATAGCTAAGGGGACCCCACTAGAGAAAAATAAGATTCCAAGAAAGAGTGAAAGTGTTACAGTAATGAATATATTTGCTTAATTTTTTAGTGAGACAGACTCCCACTTTATTCTGGAACAATAGCCTAAGGAGAATCTTCAAAGCCCCACCATTTATGACAATCATCAGATGAGAAAAATCAAAACACCTCTCTACCCCTACATTTCTAGGAAGATAACTAGGTGCTTATTTTGATTAGCCAGGGTCTTGATGGTGCCTGGTACCCAGTATCTACTCACTAAATCTTTGTTAAGTGAACTTTACAAGAATGACAGAAGCTCACTATTCATATTTCTAATATATACAAATGATGAGGTTTAGTACTGATGAGAGCTAAAGCTGTTGGTTCTGGTACAGATTCTGAATGGGTGTAGCTCATTACCGAAAGGAATTACAACGAAGACTTCTGTGTGTAGATTTCGTGTGTAAGTATGGCACAAAGTGTGGCACTAAGTCATGTCTTCTCACCGTCTGTAACAACCAGCTTGTCTCCTCCACTCCAAGGGCCATTGCTTCAGAGCATAACAGACTAGTTTTCTCCCAATTCGTATCTGGGAAGGTGTTAATTTATTACACAGCTTCTAGGGCTGGTAGAGGATAGATTTGGGTTTACCCACTCTAGATTTGGGTTTAGATGTTCCTGAGGCTGCCTTCTTCTTATGATCAGTCAGTTGGGATAAGGCATGAACATGAGCTCCCCAGTTGGTGCCGGGGGCGGGGGGGGGGGGGGGGGGTGGTCCAGGACAAGTGTTTTGTTTCCTGCTTGCTCTGTTCTCTTCTGACTATGGGTAACCAGAGGTCAACAATCTCTTCAGCCTCTTAAGTGCCACGGAGGACAAGAAATTGCCACATGTGCCCTTGCCAGATTTCAGGAAGAAACAGAGGAGGGGGAAATAAAGGGGAAGCTAGGAGGGAAGTGTTTATTTTTCTCGCAAAAACCATTTTTAAACAAGACCTCAGAAAACAGAACTCAACGGAGAGCCAGATAAACAGAAAACAATTTAATTTACTTTTAAGAAGGAGAGATGTGAAACCTTGGTTTTAAAATTTCAGGACAGCACTAGCAACAACTCAAAGGAATAGCAAACCAAAGGAGGAGACAGGACTAAGAGGCAACTGTGTTTCTTGCAAAGCTCCCAGAGGCAAATTCTAATTCACTGAGTAGCAGTGCTCTTTCTTTTTTTTTTTGGGGGGGGGGGGGGCAGAGGGGATAAGATTTTAGTTTTAAAAAGGTGGAGATGTTACTGGAATTGGGCATTTAAAAACATTTATTTTTTATCTAAAATTGGGTATCATTTATACATTCAATTACAAAAGTATTTCTTGAAAGGTTGCTAAGTGCCAGCAGGAAACAAAATAGACTAAGTCTCTTATCTCATGAAGTTTATACAATAGTGGGAGAATAAAAAATAAAACATAGTAGGGGCGCCTGGGTGGCTCAGTCGGTTGAGCTTCCGACTTCAGCTCAGGTCATGATCTCACGGTTCGTGGGTTCGAGCCCTGCGTCAGGCTCTGTGCTGACAGCTCAGAGCCTGGAGCTTGTTTCAGATTCTGTGTCTCCCTCCCTCTCTGACCCTCCCCCACTCATGCTCTGTCTCTCTCTGTCTCAAAAATAAATAAACATTAAAAAAAAATTAAAAAAAATAAAATAAAACATAGTTGACCCTTGAACAACACGGGTTTAAACTTCGCGTGTCCACTTACACGTGGGGTTTTTTTTTCCCCATACAGTACAGTACTACAAGTATAGTTCTTCTTCCTTACAATTTTCTTGGCATTTTTTTTTTAGTTCATTTTATTGCAAAAAAATATAGTATATAATACATATAACATACAAAATGTGTGTTAATCAACTGTTTATGTTATGGTAAGCCTTCCAGTCCATAGTAGGCTATTAGTAAAGTTTGGGGGGAGTCAAGAGTTATGTGTGGACTTTTTATTGTGTGGGGTATCAGTGCTCCTAACTCCTGTGTTGTTCAGGGTCAATGTGGTTAATACACAAATATATGTCAGGTAGCATTAAGTCCTATGAAGAAACATAAAACAGAGTACAGGGGAATGGAGTGGCAAGATTGCATACAATACTTTAAGTAAGAAGGTTGCTATCCCCTGATTTCTACATTGCCCCCCCCCCCCCCGCCATTTCAATTCATCCTCCACCCTTTTTGCTTTGTGCTGCACTCAGTGGTATCTCTACTACATCTGAGATGTCCCCCAGTTATTACTGGCTCCTGGTATGCACACCCTTGTGTGGTCTCCTCTCACATTGACTCAGAACTGCTCTACTCAGCTGAAGTGACCCAAGGAATTTTCAAGGCTAGGTCACAAAAGGGCATTGTAGCTTCCACCCTGGTCTCTTGGATCACTCCCTTGGGGGAAGCCAGATGCCATGTTGTGAAGATGCTCCAGCGGCCCTGTGGAGAGGCCCACATGGGGAGGATCTTAGGTCTCCTGCTGACAACCAACAATTCACCAGCCGTGTAAGTGAGCCACCTTGGATATGGATCCTTCATCCCACATGAGCCTTCGAATAATTGATGTCTTAACTGCAATTTCACATGAGGGTTGGGACTGGAAACACGAAGATAGGCTGCTTCCAAGTTCTCCACCCAAAGAAAGAGATAACAAATGTTTATTGTTTCAAGCCAGTGTATTTTGGGGCTATTTGTTGTGCAACCATTGATAACTTCTATAGTACCCAATACTACATTACCTGGACTCTCTTGGACTCTGGTTTTCAGCTCTGTTTGGCCAATCCACAGAAAGTGAGGTCAGTGGCTTAGGCCTCAGCATTCTGTTCTGGGCAGCCCCACGGGACTCCAGGATGCAGCTCCCTTTGTGCGCCTACAGTATTATTTTTTCCCTTTGCCCCCTTAAGACTAGCTATGGCATTCAATCTCGCTGTTGGCTTCCTTATTCCTGCACACAGCAAACAAGTCCTTTCATCTCCTAAAACTTGTGTGACTTTCGTTTCCAATGAAAGACCCAGGCTGATCAAAGGCTTCCATGAACCACGGGAATCTACCCCCCAAAACCAAGAGCACACTTTACACACTGTATGTTAGCCAATTTGACAATAAATTATATTAAAAAATAAACAAACAAAAAAGGCTTCCTGTAGGAGAGCCTATTTTTTTTTTTAATTTTTTTTTTCAACGTTTATTTATTTTTGGGACAGAGAGAGACAGAGCATGAACGGGGGAGGGGCAGAGAGAGAGGGAGACACAGAATCGGAAACAGGCTCCAGGCTCCGAGCCGTCAGCCCAGAGCCTGACGCGGGGCTCGAACTCCCGGACCGCGAGATCGTGACCTGGCTGAAGTCGGACGCTTAACTGACTGCGCCACCCAGGCGCCCCAGGAGAGCCTATTTAGAGACTTGAAGAAAGAGAGGAAAGGAGCCCTCCTAACATGGGGGGCAGGGGGAAAGAATATCAAGGCAGGTGCAAAGACCAAAGAAGAATCCTGGATGTGTTCAAAGAATGACAAGGTCAGCATAAGAGAATAGAGTGCACACACAGGGAAGTGTTAGGGTATGAGGATGGAGGGGTAGGCTGGGGCCACAGCAGGCCACGGCTGCATTTTGAGTGTTGTGCACAGCCATGGGGTGGGTGGGGAGCGGTCTCAATGCGGGCATGGCATGACCTAACTTGCCTTGTGTGACCAGGATGGGAACCAGAAGACCAGTCAAGAGGCTCTTTTAGAATTTAGAAAGATGATGACAGCTTGGGTATGATGGATAAAAAGGTGGAGAGAAGAGACTGCATTCAGGACTTGTTTTGAAACCAGACCTGTAAGATTTAGCTGCTAAAGTGAATGTGAGAGAAGTATGGATAAGGAAGACTCTCAGTTGAATGATGAATGTTGGAGCCATTTACTGAGATGAACACAGGGAGCAGAGGAGGGCAGTTTGCAGGAAGGAGGGGTAGAAATCAAGAGTTGGATCATTTCATCTTCAGAAGAGGAAAAGAGTAACAAACACTCTGCTGTTAGAAAGGAAGATGAGAGGTTTTGGGTTTTTTTTTCCCTCATTTTACAAACCAGAGGATCTACCTTTGCAGAGGCACTTTCCTATCTCCCTATTAGGATACTGCCATTAGAAAACTTTTAAAAATCAAGTAGGGCATTCTCAAGTTTAGCTATAAACATGATCAAATCTGGCTCCCCACAGGTCAGACTAAATAAATCCAGGAGCCAAGTCTGTTCCGGGGGACCAGAGCCCCTGTAGTTTGTTATAAAACATGATCTGCCTATCAGCTGGGGATTCTAATTATCAAGCCTGTAAAAGATAATCTCACTGGTTAACCTCACATGACTTTCTTTAAAAAAAAAAAAAAAAATTGAAATATGACTACCCTCAGCTCCAGAAGCAGATGTGGCAGGAAACAAGACTTAACAGACACTTCCGTTTTTCTTGGGACAGCACCCTTTGCTCCACTTCTGCAGTTCAGGGTTCTTACCATAAAAGTAGAACTGTGCCCCAACCCAAACAAGACACTCCCCCTCCTTACACCTCAGTTACCTGCCTTTCCTTTGCAGACCTGAAACTTGAGAGAGAATCGGGCAATTCAGTGTGGAGCTTGTGCTTAGGGACTTCCCTGAACAGACCTGCTAGACCAAGTCAACACCCTGTGCTCTGGAGGGGAGAAGGCAACGCCCTTTATCTCCTTGTAATGTGTGCCACCTGCTCACTGGCACCCTCCTCTACTACAAAGAGCTTTGTGATGCCGGAGCATGGTTGTCCTAACGCCAACTGGCATTTTGTTGTTGTTGTCGTTGTTGTTGTTGTTGTTCTTGTGTTCATAATGACCTCTTTCTAAAAATTCTGTAGGCTTCCTGGAAGGGACACCAGCCTACTGTGATAAAATGGACTTCTCCCTGCCCCCCTCCCCACCTCTGGTTACCATGGCAACTCTGAATGACTGATTTCCTGGTTGCCATGTAAATGCAGTGGGATCCCAGCCACTGCACCACACAAAGACGTCAGTAAGACTAGTGAGAACACAAAAATCATATTTAAAAAGACAAAGCGTTTCATTTCAAGGCTTTTTCTCACACAAAGGCGGAGGAAAGGAACCAACTATGATTAGAAATTGTGCTCTTCCCCCTCCCCCCTCCCCCGAGGCAGGAGTGTGTCCCTCCTTCACTGGAGGGAAGACTGGGAAAAAAGGGGAAATCCCTCCTTTGTAGTGAAGTTGGCATGGTGACAGGAAGACAGATGCCATTCTCAGGTGCCAGGAACCCTTCAGTAATCGGCCTGAGTCCCACAGAGAGGAAATCTGAAATATTTAACTGAAGTGGAAGAATTAAGTTGAATTGAAAACAAAACAAAACAAAAAAATAAGTCTCATGGACTTTGTTTAGAATTACTTCTATAATTTTAGAATTAAGATTCCAAGTGTTCCAATTTAATACTTACTCAACAATGAATTTTTATTTCTTTCCAATAACTTTGGAGAATTAAATGCAGCTATTTATCTATTTTTTTAAAAATTGATTTGTAACACCCTGATGAAACCATATGCTGAATATTGATTAATCCAGATTTCTATGATTTTCATAGACTGTGTGTTAACTGTGTTTAGTAATGTCTATAAAGAGGATTGGCATGTAAAAAGATGTATATTTTGTATTACTCTATGTATGCAAAAACTAAAATTGTTGATAACTTACCTCTTTGACGTTCCATCATATCTTAGAACCAAATGGCTTAAAATTAATCTGTTGTTCCTTTTCCAGAAAAATCTTTCTGCCTTTTGACTAATGTTTCACATAAAGGTTTCAAAAACCTAATCAGGCAGAATTTCCATAGGTTTGTTGAAAAACACATATATAGGCAGCTACTGGTGCTTTACTATTAATTTTTGGCTGTTAAATCACAAGGTAATTTTTTTGAATGTCTATCTTGGGGAAGGTTAGATCTGCATTGAACGAAAGCCTCCCACGTATTATAGATGCTAGAGAAGTGACACCAAGAGATAAATTTCTGTGCCTGGGGGTACTCCAGGGTACAAAGCAGACAAAGCCAGGCCCTGTAACTGCCATTTCTTAATATTCTTTCTGGCATCCAACACTGCCTCATTGCAAGAGCCAGCAAGTTCCAAACTGGGTCAATAAGTGTTACACAAGGTAAAAAGTTGGGGCAGGAAATTCAGAGCTCAAATAATTTTGTAAAATCTTAGGTTCAAGAATGTTAAGCAGGTTTATTTACTGCGTAACTTCTCAGCGATTTTGATATTCCAATACCTGTGGTGACTCTCCCAGGAGGGGGCTCTAGACAATATGCTGTTTCCCAGATGAATCTGATCACCGAGTGATATCTTCACAGAACATCCCCAGTACTTCAGAGCATACTTTGAGAAATGCTGGGGCAGATTTCTTTCAAATCTAATTATAATTTAAAGATAAATTTTTATTTATGATTTAAAATTACAAAATTTACACAAGTGATTGGCTCCACATGATACCCTAAAATTTAGCTCATAGATAAATTGTTAAGAAAGCCAAGAGAAAATTTTAAAAATTTTAAAAAGAATCCTCAATAAATGGGGTGTCTTTCAGAATATTTATTTTGAACCTGAGCATATGAGCACATATTTTCCTTGTCGAGGTTTTATTGTTGATTTTATAGGTCTAGATGAAATTCTCTAACAATAAACCCAACAAGACTTCTCAATTTTTTCAACAAAAGTTGTGGCAAGGAGCAAAGAGGGATGTGAGCCATGCCTCCATTGGGACGGGGAGGGGTGGGGGGAAGGGGGCGGTTGGGGGTATAGGTCAGCTGGAGTTGCTGTGGATTCTCCTGGGAAGTAACCACCAATGCTTAGGTGACTTTTTTGGGACTGAGTTCCCATCAATGCAGATTTGGGGGCTTCCATTCTGACCACAGTGACTCTTTATAAGACTACTTCTAGCCCGTCCCCCACCAACCAATGAGCTGGGAGAAACAAAAGAGTTGCCAACAGCCTCATTACCACTGAAGATAAAGAAAAAAGTGACAAAGGGAAACCTCTGCTCCCTCTGAGGTTCCCTGAGTAGGGAAACTCCTACTCACTCTGATCTTTTAAGAAGGGGACCATGTCAGAAACCAGATGGGCCCCCAGTCCAGCCTTGTCCTGTCTGCCCTGGGGAGATGGAGAGGGGTTTGTACCAAATATGAGATGGTTAACAGGACCAGATTGTCTTAATAAACAGAAGTGACTGAAGAGTTCTGGGATAGAATGAACTATTGTTAAGGGAGCTTGCTGCCCAGAGGGAAAGGAGAGTCAAACAAAGGAACCAAGTGGGTTAGCAGCCATGGGAAAGATAAAATGGGTCCATGTTTTTATCTCAACAAGTTGAGCTTCTTCGATCAAACTGGCTAAGTAGCCAGGACAGCCATGTACACCCCTTAGGAGCACAGATGGGGGAAACTGAGGAGAGGAAGCATAGGGACGGGATAGATTTATTTTGTCTGGGTTGCCAGGACAGCCTTCAGAACAGTCAGCAATTGAGATGGTGCCTGAGTGCTCAGTGATAGGAAGGGGGGTTTGCAAGCTAGGTAACTGTTCAGAAAGAGGGTGGGACAGAGCATGGCTTATTCTGTGAACCATGAATAGTTTGGCATAGTGGGAACAAATGGCTGGGCTGTATCGAGGGGGTGCTCCATGGATTGTAAAGGTGGACTGGGATCCACCTTTTGGGAAGTACCTTCCATGATGTTTCAGCCAGTGTGGATGAGAACCACAGAAGATTTTAGGTACATAACTTAGATACATAACTAGGCTTGCATTTTGGAAAAACCATTGCATGATGATGTGGGGTAGGCTTTGAAATGGGATAGGGTGGAAGATGAGAGCAGAGCAGACCCACAAAATTGTTGAGTGATTTTCACAGCACTAACTGGTAATGTCTGGGAAGAGATGACAGAGAAGAATGGGAAAGAGGAGGCAAGGAATAGCCTCAGGAGCAAAACAACCACAGTGAATGCTTGTGCCTTCATCTATCCATTCAACAATTATTGATTTGCATTAATATAAAAACATCTCTTCGCTCTCTTTGTCCTGAAGACCTTCCCTATGATTTCCGGTAAGAATAGTGTGGATTGGAAGCACCTGAAGGAGTTCAGCTACTTATAACTTGATCGTGTTGTTGGTCTCCTGCTTTCTAACACGGGTGGGTCTTTTGCCACAGCATCTAAGTCCATTACTTTAGCGATACCAATGGTAACAGGGTTCTCCAGAGGAAAAGAACCTTTTTGTCGGTCTTTGGTTCTGACAATAACTGTGTTCTGTGAAAAAGGGTCACACGTGGGCCCTCTGTCTGGCAAAACAGGTCAAACTGCCATCTTAATAAATTAATTTTGGACCCCGAACGGATCCATGACCACTCTGGTGGGACCTCAGGAAACACCACTCATGTGCTGGGAAAGTAAGTGGCTTTTCACCACTTTTGTTTAGGCGTGCAGAGCCCTGTGGCTGACTCGAGAGAAACCCTGCCTGCCAGTCACAGGTTCACTTACCGACTTTGGCAGCTCGAGAGGATGTAGAAAGAAGAAACACAACTGCCCTGGTGAAGACCTGGGAAAGATGTTTGCTCTCTCACTTTCTTTATAAAAAATAACACATATTAAGATCAGATTTTCGGAAAATTTATTTGAAGACATCAACTCCAGACTGAAAGATTCTAATTGTACCTTCTTTCATGAGTCCCTATGTCTAGACCAGATAATATCAGGACACTTGTCTCGTATCTGAATAAGCTTTTAGTGTCCTGGCTCTGAATAGGAGGGCTTTTCAAGGACGTAAATTTCATTACTGGTTAGGTCAGGAAAGGGCAAATAAGCATGACATCATGGTGTCCATCTAGGTTAGACAAAAAAAAGGAGGTCTTTTGCACAATGGGAAAATAACACACAGTGGAGTGAAAACGTCCTTAGGCAGAATGTTCAGAGATTAGTATGTTTCCCTCGATGGGACTTTCTGGGTGTAATGGGGGAAGAGTGAACTCATGTTAAACATCTTTCTTAAATATGTTAGCATATATTTCATATTTTGCTTGTTTTATGTCCTCTTAATAATTCTGTTGAAATATTATCATGGGGTCTGAGGTCAGATTACCTGGGTTCAAAAGCAAGCTCCACTGCCTACTAGCTGTGTGACCTCTCTGTGCCTCAGTGTTCTCATCTGCAAAAGGGGGATATTAGTACCTTCCTTACAGAGTCATTGTGAGCACTTTATAGATAGAGAACAGAGGGGCTCTTTTCCTGGTGGAGCCTTGAAACATGGGGTTCCCAGACTTGGGCAAATGTCAGAACCGCCTGGGGAGATATTCTCAAGTGCAGATTCCTGGGGCCACTGCCACAGACTGTGATTCAGTCAGTCTGGAGAGAGGCCTGTTGCAGCTGATTCATGCAGTGGCAGTTAAGAACCACAACTTAAAATTAAAATTTTGCCTCCTGTGGCACAGTCCTTGCTCTTCCCTCCTATTCTCTTGAGCTTCCCCCAAGTCAAATCTCAGGTGTTTTTTTTTTAATTTTTGTTTAATGTTTTTATTTATTTTTGAGACAGAGCATGAGCAGGGGAGGGGCAGAGAGAGAGAGGGAGACACAGAATCAGAAGCAGACTCCAGGCTCTGAGCTGTCAGCACAGAGCCTGATGAGGGGCTTGAACTCACAGACTGTGAGATCATGACCTGAGCTGAAGTTGGATGTTTAACCGGCTGAGCCACCCAGGTGCCCCTATTTTTTTTTTTTTTAATTTTTAATGCTTATTTATTTTTCAGAAAGAGACAGAGTGTGAGTGGGGGAGGGGCAGAGAGAGAGGGAGACACAGAATCAGAAGCAGGCTCCAGGCTCTGAGCTGTCAGCACAGAGCCCGACATGGTGCTCGAACTCACCAACTGCGAGATCGTGACCTGAGCCAAAGTCAGACGCTTGACTGACTGAGCCACCCAGGCGCCCACAAATCTCAGTTGTTATAGTGTTTGGCTGATTTGCCTACCAGTGGAGGACCTCTATAGAACTACCTATCTTCTTACTAAACTGGTCTCCTATTAGACATTTCTGGCCACTTCTCAGCGTCAGTCCGCGACCTCTACTTTTAGAAAAAATGATCAGACATGCGAGGGCTCCAATTAATCTGTGTTTGCTGTGGTGGGAGGTAATACGTGTTTGGCATCACACGTGCATGTGACTGAACCCAGTATCAGGGCTCCGAATACTACAAGGTAGGAGAGGCTTCAGGGACTTGTTTATGAAACTTACATAGAAGGAAGGGGGTCTCACTTCTAGCTACATGCGTTGGCGTCATGCCAAAAGGCAGTCCCTTGGAGTGGTGTGAAAAGTCAGACTCTTCTCCTGGATGCTAGACCTGGGGGCTGAAGGGCAAACGTACCTTTCTTCTCTCATCATTGTTCACTGGACCCAGAGCCTGTCTTCAGCTGTCTCTGGGAAAGATGCTGCAGCAGTGGAGTAAGTGACCACCTAGGCTGAGGAGCAAAGCTGAAGATGCAGAAGGTTTTAGGAGAGTTGGAGACGAATGAAAGGGGGAGGGCCAGAGAGGGGCATCACAGAGGGGAGAAGTCCCTGGGGAGCTGGGGTACAGGGTAGCTCGGGCCGCATCCAGAGTGGAGAGTGGAGACTCTGCCCGGGGAGGGGGGTGGGGGCGGGCAGCCTCACAGGTTCTAGAAGCTACTTCTGATTTTCTGTGGAAGTTAGCTCTCGTGTGGAACATTTCATAGGTGTCACAAGGGATGCAATCGATGGAAAGACGCCAGCGGAAACAGAAGTTTCGTAATGCTAAAATGACAAGGGATAACGTTCTAGAGTCAGGCAAAGCAGGAGACAAGGTGAGAGGCTCTCAGACCCGGGTACAAGCTTCTGTTCCCAGGCTCGGACAATGACAGAGAGCTATTGATGAAGCCAACCAGGTGGAGTAAGCCTTTCACCAGACATGAGAAACTCACCTTGCCCATTCTTACAGCTACGTTTACATCTCGTTGAGTCCTTAACAGATCCCTGGTTGCCAGATGTCAGTAGTTGTTGCAAAACAACTACCACACATTTCAAGTGCTTCCTGCAAGACAATTAAGCAAAGAAAGACCGATTCACTGAGATCATCCTGCAACTGGCCAAAGGTTCAGGACTACTGGAGATCTGTTCCTAGAACTTCTGGAACTGGCCGTGTCTGCAGTTAGACATGGTGCTGCACATATTCTAGGACTGCTTACGTGTAACCGAATGACTTCTTTTTTGGTAAAAGACTTTGTGGTACCTCTTATTCTTTTTTCTATTTATAAATTCAGGTGTAATTTGCACATAGCACAATTTGCCCTCTTAAAAGTATAGTTGTGTATCTTTTAAGATATGCATATAGTTGATTAATCACCACCATAGTCGAGATATAGGACGACTGCATCACATCGACACTCCTACCCCTGAATTCCCTCGTGCCCCTTTGCAGTTAACTCCTCCCCTGACTCTGGTCCCTGACAACCACTGATCTGCTTTGATCCCAATGGTTTTGCCTTTTCCAGAATGTCAAGTAAATGGAATCCTACAATATGTAGCCTCTTCTATCAGGCTCCTTTTACTCACCTTACTGCATAGGAGATCCGTGCACATTGTTGTGTGTTTGGGGGGTCACTATCACTGAGTATCTTGTTCTTCTTTGAGAGGATTGTGCATAAGCTGGCATGGGGGGACGTATGGCTCCAGAGGGGGTATTTGAAGAGAGCATACAGGAATACAAAGAGAAGTTTTTTGAGTGATTGAGTAGAAGACACTTTGAGGTAAGATTTCAAATTTATTTTACTATACAAATGCCTGTATATTGTTGCTGTGTATCAGATAGTGTTCTACATGCTTTACAAATAATAGCTCATTTAATTCTCAACCCTCCTAGGTTGGAGTGATTATTCTCATTTTACAGATGAGGAAACTGAAGTGTACAGAGGTTAAATTACTTACCACAGGTCACATGGTTAAGTAATAGAATTTAAAGCCAGGCAGCTTGTTTTTTTGTTTGTTTGTTTGTTTTTCCTGCCCCGAATCATAGCAGTCTATCAAAGATTCACCCATTGTCGTAAAAAGAAAAGATAGTGAATTCAAAGTCTGGCCATTGAAGGAAAGCAGTCTTCCCTAGGGTCCTAAATTACATTAATTTGTGGAGTAGGAATAAAAATAACTACAGATTTAAAAATAGTTGTAGACTGTTTAAGATGTACATCCAAGTTATCTGTGGAGACTGCAAATTTTCTGTAAATTAGTGAGTCTGCCTCAATTTAGGTAATGATCTAATGTGGACCAGCACACAAAACACAACAACAACAACAACAACAAAGGTAAAGCCCCACTCAGAACTGATAAAGAAAGAAGAGGTGTGCAATCAATATCATTCATAAACATATATAGAGCACCATGTGTTTACTATCTCCTTGGTACAGGGACCCATTCTGAAGTTAGATCTCTGTATATTAATTGTAGCTTGTTTATATTTATGGTTAGATTTATTCAAATGTGCATGGTCCTTTAAATAGTAGTAATTAGGTTCCTAACTTAGTCTTTTTATACAGTGCTAAATTTAAAGAAGCTTTCTAATATTACTAAGCATTTTTTAAAAAATATTTTTGAGAGAGAGGGAGTGCGCAAATGGGGGAGGGACAGAGAGAGGGAGACAGAGGATCCGACAAAGGCTGTGCACTGACAATAGAGAGCGGTGGGGCTCAAACTCACGAGCTGCAAGATCAAGACCTGAGCTGAAGTCGGACATGTAATCGACGAAGCCACCCAGGTGCCCCTGAGCGTTTTTATCAAATAGATTTGATCGGTAAATGCCATCAAAGTCATGGCACCCTAAATGAACAGAGGGAATGTATCAAAAAGACATAGTTTTATTTCGGTATGTTACACTCACCTATTAAAGTAGCCCCCAAATTGGAAGCACTGGGATCCATCCACGCACTCCAGACAGAGCTGATATTATTTGATATCACTTTCTCAGACCTAATGCTTTATAGAACTGTCATATTATTTCTTTCTTTTATAACAGGGACCAAATTTAAATGCAGAGGAATACTTATTCATATCACAAAATAGTTAAAAATAAAGAGTAACGATTTAAGAGTTGTTAAGGATGTGAACTTACTGGAATCTTCATACACTGCTATGCTAGTAGGAACGCAAACTGGTGCAACCACTTTGGAAAAATATTTGGCAGTACTTACTAAAACCAAAAATATGTAAACGTACCACCCAACAACTCCCCTCCGGAGTATACAGCCAACAAAAATATATGCTCATGCTCACAGAAAGGATATACAAAAATATTCTTAATAGCTTTATGCCTTAGAGCCAAAAATTGGAAACAACTCAAGGGTCCCTCAACAAGAGAATAGATAAGTTTGGGTATATTCATGCAATGAACTTTGTAAACAGTTTTTTAGAAAGAATACTACCGCATGCAACAACATGGGTGTATGCCACAGGCATAATTATGAGCAAAAGATACCAGACACAAAACAGCAGTTACTGTATGTATGACCCATTTTATGAAAATCAGGCCAAACTAATTTATGGTGATTGATGTAGAAAAAAAAAAAAAGATGACCTGGGGTTAGTGGTGATGGTGGGTTGAGTAGAAAGAGGCATGAGAACCTCTGGGGCGCTACAAATGTTTAACATCTTGATCTGGGTCATGGTAATATGTGTTTGACAAAAGACACGCACATATACATACATCCTTATATGTAAAAAGCCATTAAAATGTGTACTTAAGATATCTGCACTGTGCCATATGTATGCTGTATCTCAATAAAGACAATTAAAACATTTTTGGGCGGTGATATATACACTGTAGCAAGAAAAGCAAGGATTTCATAATTTAACAGGTCTGGGTAATCATTTGTTCCAGTGAATTCAAACAAATTTCTTTGTCTCCTTGATTTTCAATTTCCTCATCCGTGCAACTGGAATTAATAATAACCACTTTTCAGAATTGTGTAGGCCGCACAAAATGATAAATATTAAATGCTTCCATAAACTATGCATAAGTGCTGTTAAAAATAAAAGTATCCAGGGGTGCCTGGGTGGCTTAGTCAGTTGGGTGTCCGACTTCGGCTCAGATCATGATCCCACGGTTTATGGGTTCTTCGTGGGTTCGAGCCCCGCATCCGGCTCTGTGCTGACAGCTCAGAGCCTGGAACCTGCTTCCAATTTTGTGTCTCTGTCTCTCTGCCCCTCTCCCACTCACACTCTGTCTCTTTCTCTCAAAAATAAATAAACATTAAAAAAATAAAAATATAAAAATTTAAAAATAAAATTATCTAAAAATTTGGAAACGTGCAAGTCTTTTTCAGTGTTAAGCCAGGGTTGTGTGTAGACCTGTTTGGTGAATTATCTGATTCTCTAGGTGGGTACTTTTGTTTGAGTTGCTACTTACTCAATCTCACCATAAGGAGATTTTGGAATTCTGTAAGTGTAAAAGTTAACTTGTAGAAAAGTGCTAGCAATGCAAATGATTCTTGTCCAAGAGAAATGCAAATTGATTCTGTCCAGAAGACATGAAACTGCTTTCAGGGTCGAAAAGATAATCCCAAGATTATCCTGTTACTGCCCTCTAGGACATGAACCAGGTCCGTACCTAAATTACAAATTTTATCCATGTGCTCCTCTTTCTTGCTCAGCCCCTATAAATACTTCCATCTTCCTAATTCTTTTTGAACTATCTTGTCTGTTCCCTCATTCATGAGTTAAGAAATCTTTGACACGTGCTCCCTGTTTTGTTTTAATGTCTATTTTTGAGAGAGACAGCACGAGCCGAGGAGGGGCAGAGAGAGAGGGAGACACAGAATCCGAAACAGGCTCCAGGCTCCGAGCGGTCCGCACAGAGCCTGACACGTGGCTAGCACTCACAAACTGCAAGATCATGACCTGAGCCGAAGTGGACACTTAACCAACTGAGCCACCCAGGTGCCCCTGACATGTGCTCCCTTTATATTTGAATGAGTCATGCTTTTAACTTTAGATCTGACAATACTTAGCAGAATGCTTTGCTCATAGTGATGTTCAATCAATTTTAACTCTTAATCTCATCCAACTTTTTTCCTTTCACCCAAGTCTAGGCATGTGAAACAATCTAAAATGAGGTATTTTCTTTGAAAACAGATTTTACAATTAATGTATGTTTTATTGCATCCATGTTAAGATTCTTTAAATACAATGCTAAAAATATTTTACTGCATTTATAAAAACAAGCTTTTATCATAGGCTGGCCTTGAGTCCCTTCTTTAATGGGAAGTTGGAGCTTAGGGGCAAGAGTGGATAATCCTATAAATGTGCCTTATAATTCCCACCCACCCCCCCCCCCCCCGGTGCATTTATTTAAGAGCATGTAGAGGAACATGGACCATGAGAAGGAGAGTAGGTTAGAAGTGATATATTTTGGTCAGGTTATCCAAAAAGTGAATGGTAGATGACTACTGGGTGTGTGCTAGAATTGTGGGGAGGGAGGGAATACCCATGAGGGAGGTGATATATAGAGCTAACTATAAAAACACATATTTGTATGCTTTTTTTAGAATTCTTTTTTTTTTTTTTTGAGATTTGATTTTTGTTTTAAGTTATCCCTACACCCAACGTGGGGCTTGAACTCCCAACTTTGAGATCAAGTGTCTCATGCTCCACTGACTGAACCAGCCAGGAGCCCTTGGCTTTTTATAATTCTAAAAACATTATCATACACATGGTCTCACTGGACTCTCAGAACGCCACCATAAAATATATTTTTCCATTTTGTATAAAAGGAAACAGAGGTATGAAGGGTTCAAAGTCCCTCAGTGAATGAATTCGTGACAGCGCTGAGACCAGCCCAGAGTCCGATGCTTGCCCTGCCACACCACACTGCCTCTACTTACCCACCAAACCCACCTGTAGCAATCTACCTGCACAGCATCTCATCCTGTCAAGCTTGGACATCGGAGCTCCCTTTTCAGCACCTGTCAGCAAGAGATCTGATGATTAGCAGCAAGGCCAATATTTACCAAATGGTAGGAAACAAAATTACAGTATTTTAGCTAAGATTTTCTATTTGGTTAAATGTTTACATTCATTCCCAATTCTGCAAGGAAGAGACTTTGGGAGCCTCATAAATTTAGGTCTTTCCTTAAGGGGAAGTTGCAGGTTAAGGGCAGGAAAGGATGATCTGATAAGTTTGCCTTAATATGTTTTTCTTTAGGTTCATCTGTTGAAGTGTTTGTAAAGGAGCATGGAACATGGGAAGGGACAGGTTAGAGGTTGATAGGCCCTGGAGCAGCCTACCTCAAACCAATGGTGGGTGATATCCTGGAGCTATAGGGAAGACAGGAAACCAGGGAGCACACTCTGAAAAGCCCCATCTTATTTACCTATATAGCCTTGGACCTCTGATATATTACAGGTAAAGAGAGATAGGAAACCTGGAGGTCTGAGTATAAAGTAATTTTTCCTCTTCAAAATAAAAGACCTGGGATAAGAAGGTAGGTTTGATGTGGAAAGAATAGGAAACCTGGATGCCTACTCTCCCTCTTCACTTCCCATTTTCTGGTGCTTTATGTCTCTTATCTGATATGATTAGCTCAGCGCTCCTTCCTGCTTCACAGGGTAATTACTGAGTCTCAGCTCCAGGCTCTTTATAAACATCAGATTAGCCCCGAAGCTTTCTTTTGTTTCCTCTTTTGCTTGTTCCTCAGAGGGCATTAAAAAAACCGAGTCTTGGTCATAATTCCAGCGATTAAGCCTATTTCTACAGAGTTCGCCTTCTGTTCATTTGCATTGCATTGCTCTGTTGAAGACGCTGCTGAGCCTCAGGGTCCCCTGCTCTTTTTTGCACGGCATCTGCCCTTACCTGTTTATACATTAGCTGGGTGGGCATTTAGGGTATCTTTAAAGCAGGCATCTAATAAAGAGCTCTAACTCAGAGCATTAAGGAAAATGGGTCTCTTTGGACACAGCAGAAATAAATGGAATGCCCTAAAGGGAATGGAAGAGAAAATCTATTTCCAGAACATTTGCATTCGTATTAATGAGTACTTCAGGCCATGTACCCAGTAACTTTGCATTCATTACAGCCCTAGTTGTGTTCCCAGAATCCACTTAAGTGATGTCCCTTATGCTTTCCTTCTCCCCCATAAAAGGGAATCTCCCAGAAAATTAAAGCGGCATTAGCAACCTCAGTGTTGAATAGCGTGTGTTTTTCTTTACCCGCTACCCAGTGGCACTGGCATCCACAGGGCGCATGAGCACAAAGCCTGTTGCAAAAGGCAGGAGAGCCTTTCTTCTGACTTGCTACCCTCTGGAGGGAATAACATTAGCGCCTTGCCAGCCTTTCATCTGCCACCTTTCCCCAGCACTGGACTCTTGTCTCCCAGCTGGTTGACAAGCTGTGTTCTCAGTCACCAGGGAAGGCCTAGCTTCCATGTGGCTCTTACCACAGCAGGGAAGCTGGGGCCAGGCAAGCCCAGAATGGAGACCATCACAGGGCCGGAGCCTCTACACTGCTGTGCACATCCTCCGTGCTGAGCACCAGGCATCTTTGGAAGATTTTGTTATCTGGAGAAAAATATGCATTTGCGTCTGTCTTAGTTACCGTCTCCAAAACCCTTAGTGCATTATTTATTTAATGCACATTCTGAATGAAGTCAACATTCTGCAAATATATTTGCCTTTTTTTTTTTTTTTTTTTGTCTCTTCCAGGAATTGTTCAGAGAGCAGGACCATGTTTCTAACTCAGCTGTATTGCACAATGAGAGTGGCTTAAGGGCATTCTGATGTTTATGTCGAGGGAATCTCAAGCCGGCTATGGTAAGCTATGAAAGCACAGTGTATCCCGCACCATCCGTACAGCCACCTGTATTATTGTCAAAAGAGGGGGAAAAAAGGCAAGAAGTGGTGGCAGTTCTGATGAGATGGGAATTTCATTCATCATCCCGGCCGGGGGCACACAGGAATGATGCTGCGATGAGCCAGTTATGGGGACAGTTGAGTGACATTCTGTAGAATGTGTGTTCCCGGTGGCTTTTCTAAAAACCAATATTGCCATTCTTTATAACCCTCAAATATCACACACCCTTTCCCTGAAATTCCACAAAGAGTGGTTTTCATTCCTTTGATTTGAGGCTTCCTGATTATTTAAAAAATTTCTGAAGAAGCCTACACATTAGGCTTTATTACCCATTTCCACCTTAGTGTTAAGAAGTATTGGATTTTTGGGGCACCTGGGTGGCTCAGTCGGCTAAGCGTGCGACTTCATCTCAGGTCATGATCTCACAGTTCGTGAGTTTGAGCCCTGCGTTGGGCTCTGTGCTGACAGCTGGGAGTCTGGAGCCTGCTTCGGATTCTGTGTCTCTCTCTCTCTCTGCCTCTCCCTGCTCGTGCTCTGTCTCTCTGTCTCTCAAAAGTAAACATTAAAACAATTTTTTTAAAAGAAGTATTGGATTTTTTCCCAAAGAGTAAGTATGGAGGGGGCACATATTACTAGCTTCATATTCACAATCTTATCGTATTCCTCTCCTGTTCGAAGAAGGGCGCTTTTTGCCTCTTGCTATAGAGATAATGGGTAGCAAGAACTAGAAGTTGCTTGGAGATGTTACAAGGATTTATTTTAGGAGACATGAGAAGAAGCTCATGGACCAAGAAGAGCTGGAGAAGAGTTTTGAATGGGAAGGCAATATTAGGCTAAATAAAATAAGCCAGACAAATACATACAAATACTGTATGATTCTACTTACATGAGGTATCTAGATGAGGCACATTCAGAGAGGCAGAAAGTAGAAAAGTACATATCAGGAACCAAGGGCAGGGGTGGGTGGGGATTATTGTCATGGATGTAGGATTTCTCTTTGTGATGATGAAAAGTTCTGGAAATGGATAGTGGTGATACTTGTAGGACACTGTGAATGTACTTAATGCCAAAGAATCGTACACTTAAACATGGTTAGAATGGTGAATTTTATGTTACATATATTTACCACAGTAAAAAATAGACACACGCACACATGAGTTTTGAATGGGGAAGGAGAATCAGTGAAAGATGGAGATTTTCATGGAATGTTTAGAAGAGAAGATTTAGGGGGAGGTGTGGAAATTGCTACAAAGAGGGTTGGAGATGGGTTTTCCAGGAAGTTCTCTTTAGCACAGACTCCCTTTCAGTTCTAGAACCCAAGGACTGTATTTATGTGCTCATGTTATATTCTTTTTCAAAGTACCCGTCCCCCAACTGTACAAGCTTCAGACCTCATAATTCTGAGTCATGAGTGGGTTTATAGAGAAAGAAATAAATGATGTTAAGAACAATTTTCAAAACTCTGCAAGGCAAAATGACTTCCTTTTTGTGCTAAGGCCTTGGCTAATAAGCCCTCCATAAGGGCCATCTGAATTCAGAAGGATATAAAGTTGTCTGACTAATTGCCAATTATTCATTAGACCATTTTACACTTTTGTAAGGACCGTCTTTAAACTTTGCAGAAGACTGTTAATGCAAATGTTTCTCGCCTTTCGCTATGGATTGAACTGTGCCTTCCCCTGCCCTCCCTCAATTTGTATGTTGAATCCTTAAGCCCCAGTATGATGATATTTGGAGATGAAACATTTGGGGGGTTATTATAGTTAGATAAGTCATGAGGATGTGCCTCATCATACAGTTAGTGCCCTTATAAGAAGAGATACTGGGGGACAAAACCCAAAATAAAACAAAACAAAACAAAAAACAAACAACAAAAAAGAAGAGGTCCCAGACAGTTTGCCTTCTCTTTCTCTCTGCCATCTGAGGATACAGGGAGAAAAGGGCCATCTTCAAGCCAGAAAGAGAGATCTCACAAGAAAGTTACCATGCTGGCACCCTGATCTTGGACTTCTCAGCTTCTAGAACTGTGAGAGAATACATTTCTGTTGTTTAGGTCACCCATTCTATATGATGTTTTGTTATGACAGCCTGAATTGACTAAGGCACCTATAGAAAATAATTTGTGGGGGGGCGCCTGGGTGGCTCAGTTAAGTGTCTGACTTCGGCTCAAGTCATGATCTCACGGTTTGTGGGTTCAAGACCCTGTGTCGGGCTCTGTGTTGACAGCTTAGAGCCTGGAGCCTGCTTTGGATTCTGTGTCTCCCTTTCTCTCTCTGCCTTCCCCTGCTCGCTCTCTGTCTCTCTTTGTCTCTCTGTCTCTCTCTCAAGAATAAACATTTTAAAAAAGAAAGAAAAGAAAATAATTTTTGCCCTGTAGAGATATAAATTACTTCTGAAAGTAGAAAAGAGAACTCCAAAGATAATGGTTTTTGCCCCATAAGAAATAAATCAGTTTTGTATCTAACAATCTTACTCCTGCATTCATTCATTTTTGTTTCCACTAACTACATTTACATTATATTCTCTTATCATCCTTGAACTGCTTTATCATTTTAATGAGTTAAAATAAAACTCTGACATACATGCAATGTGTATAAGAATTTGTGTTTTTAATTTGGAAAATAATGCTTTCAACAGTGAAGAGAGTCTTTTAGGAATTATGCCACATGTTGTGTAATACATTCCACTTTAGTATCTCCTCATGAGACTTCAGTAAAGATATAAATAATTTTTTGTAAAAACAATCCTAAAATTCTTATGGAACCACAAAAACTTCAAATAGCCAACACATTCCTGAGAAAGAAGAACAAAATTGGAGGCATCATACTTCCTGATTTCAAGCTATATTACAAAGCCATGCTAATCAAAACAGTATGGTACTGGAATGAAAACAGATACATAGACCAATGGAACAGAATGATGAGCCCAGAAATAAGCCCATGCTACACAGTCAACTAATATTTGACAAGAAAGCCAAGTATACTCAGTGGAGAAAAGACAGTCTCTTCAATAAATGGTACTGGGAAAATGAGATATTTACATGTAAAAGAATGAAACTAGACCCCTATCTTATATCACTCATAAAAATTAATTCAAAATATATTGAAGATTTAAATTTAAGATCTGAAACTATAAGAAACCAGAAGAAAACTAGAAGAAAACAGGTAAGCTCCTTGACATGGATCTTGGCAATGATTTTTTTTTGGATATGAGACCTAAAGCACAAGCAACAAAATAAAATTAAACAAATGGGACTACATCAAACTAAAAGCCTTCTGCACAGCAAAAGAAACCGTCAACAAAGTGAAAAAACAACTTATAAAAAGGGAGAAGACATTTTCAAATCATATATCTGATAAGGGGCTAATGTCCAAGATCTATAAAGAACTCATACAACTCAATAGCAAACAAAACAAAACAAGCCAGTTAAAAAACAGACAAAGAAACCCAAATAGAATTTTCCAAGGAAGATACTCAAATACCAACAGGTACATGAAAAAGTGCTCAACATCACTAATCATGAAGGAAATGCAAATCAAAACCACAATGAAAAATTACATGAATAAATACATGTGTTGGGAAAAAAAATTTTTTTTTAATTTTTTTTTAACCTTTATTTATTTTTGAGACAGAGAGAGACAGAGCATGAACAGGGGAGGGGCAGAGAGAGAGGGAGACACAGAATCTGAAACAGGCTCCAGGCTCTGAGCTGTCAGCACAGAGCCCGACGCAGGGCTCGAACTCACGGACCGTGAGATCATGACCTGAGCCGAAGTCAGACGCTTAACCAACTGAGCCACCCAGGCGCCCCAAGGGAAAAAATTTTTTTAAACAAAGAGGGAGGGGTGCCTGGATCTCCCGGTCCATGAATTCAAGCCCCGTGTCAGGCTCTGTGCTGACAGCTCAGAGCCTGGAGCCTGCTTTGGACTCTGTGTCTCCCTGTCTCTGCACCTCCCCTACTCGCACTTTGTCTCTCTCTCTCTCTCAAAAATAAACATTTAAAAAATTTGAAATAAAAAGAGGGAAAAGAAGTGCCAGAAGTGAGGGTGAGGGGGTAAGTTGAAATATTAAGTAAAGCGATCCCTGGGAATATGACATGAAATCTATTGGTGCTAAATAATTTTTGGATTTGGGGAATTAGCAAAGTAGAAGATGTCTGGAGGATGAGCATTCCAGGCCAAAGGAAGAGCAAGTGTTTCTGGCCTAGAGGCCAGAACATGCTTGGTACATCTGAGGACTCACGAGGAGGCCACTGTGTGGTATGAATAAGGAGAAAGTAGTAGGACACAGGTCAGAGAAGAATAGGGGGAGAGAAACAGTGTTGTAGGGCCTTGTCAGCCATTTTAAGGATTTAGCTTTTGCCTTCAGTGAAATGGGTACTTTGGAAAAGGTTTTTAGAGGAGTTTTACATCTCATGTTTGAAAAAAATCACTTTGGCTGCTGTATTTATTGACTAGAGGAGGAGCAATCATGAACACAGGAAGACCAATTAAGAAGCTACTGCAGGGGTGCATGGATGGCTCAGTCAGTTAAGTGTCCAACTCGACTTTGGCTCAGGTCATGATCTCATAGTTCATGGGATCAAGTTTCACATCAGGCTCTGCTCTGTCAGCTTCAGATTCTCCAACTTCCTCTCTCTCTCTGCCCCTCCCCCAGTGAACTCTCTTTCTCAAAATAAATAAACGAACATTAAAAAAAAGCTACTGTTATAATTCAGGTAAGAAGCATCGGCAGCTTGGACCATAGTAGCAGTAACTGGAGTGATAAAAAGTGGTTAGCTTCTGGATACATATTAAAGTTTGATGTTGGATTAGATGTAGGATCTGAGAGTAAAAAGAAGACATATGGATGACTCCATGATTTTTGGCTTGAGTAACTGGAAGAGTAGACCTGCGATTTACTCAGCTGGGAGAACTGTAGGAGGAGCCATTTAAAGGTAAGGAGGAGTTCCATTTTGAACCTGTCAAACATGAGATGCCAGCTATCCATCAAGTATAGATGTCCAATAGGCAGCTGGCATGTGAGCGTGGAGTTCAGGTGAGAGGTCTTTGCTGGAAATACAAAATTGGAAAATCAAGGCAAAGATTGGCAATTGAAGCCATGAGAAGACAGGAGCTCAGTAAGGGAGTGATGTAGATAGAGAAGAGAGGAGGTCCAAAGACTGAGCAGCTGAAGTGCCTCACTGTTTACAAATCACTACAATGGGAGCAAACCATTAATGGACTCTGAGAAAGAATGGCTAATGATAGAGGAGGGAAAAACCAGGCAAGTGTGGAATCCTGGTATTAAAAAAAAAAGTGCTTCAAGAAGGGAATGATCAGCTATGAAATGCTACCTATCCATCAAATAAGATGAACACTGAGAATCGTCCACTGCATTTTGCAGTGGAAACCTCAGTGGAGTCCTGAGGAGAACAGCGTTGTGGGAATGGTGGAGGCAAAATCCTGGTAGGAGTGAGTTCGACAGAGGATAAGAGGAGGGGATTGGAGACGATGAAGACTGACAACTCTTTCCAGGGGTTTACTATAAAATGGGGTGGAAGAATGGGTCAGTGACCAGAGGGTGATGTGGGATCAAGATACAGTTTTTGTTTTTAAGGTGGTAGGAAATGGCTATGCAAACCTGAGTCTGTTGTGTCTGATGAACTGGATTTAACTAGGAGGAAGGCTGCCACATGAGTACACTGGATAGGTGAGTGAGACGAGCTCAAATGATAATGATGATGAGCTATGGGATCTAAACTGGATAAAGGGGTAATGGGGGATAGAGAGAGAGAGAAAAGGTGGTAGGATCAAGAGCTCGTAGGTATGTCAAAGAGCTGTTCGAATTAAAGAAGTTTAGAGTAAGGGAGATAAGCTGAAAGGTCAGGAGATGGTGAGTGAGATGGAGAAGGGTTCATTGTTGACAGCAATGACAAGTCCAGGATATACCCACGGGAGTGGACAGCTGAGGTGGGAGGGGGCAAGCATGAGACCCCTGGAGGACTGAGAGCCTGGGTGGGCAGGATGTACCTGGCTGCTCTGCTGAGGTGGGGTCTGTTCTAGCTGACAGATGTCTTTGCCCTATCAGTTGTTAAATATTGTGGATGTTGTTCCCAAGTCCAAGCAATTGACCACCATTGTGGACCTCGACTTTCCCAAGAATTGTAATAGGAGCATTTGGGGAGTGTGACAGTGGCTAAGAGCCTTCAGGGAGTGTCTGTAATGAGTGTATGTCAAAACATTAGGTGGAAGGGAGAGGATAACCCTCTGTGCTGTGCCTAACCCTGAGCCACAGGGATGTTCCTGAAGGGTGAGCACAGGACTATAGGGTGAGGAAAACCCAAGGAGAAGGATTTCCAGAGAAGGGAAAAAGACTCCCAAATGGAGTACAATCAGAAACCAGCTTCACAACTTAGCCTTGGACCAGCCCAAGCAATTGTTACTGGTCTGTACACTAAGCTACATCTTGTGGCCATAAGAACACTTAATTCATTCCAGAATTCTCAGTGTGCCCATGAGTCAGAGAGAAATCATAAGACAAACTACTGAGCCCAGCAAAAAGGATCTGTTTTCTTCTGCTTTTGTTACCATCTCCTTGATTTATTCCTTCCTCCCTTTCTCCTCCTGTCTCCCTTATCAGAGCCAGGAGAAGCAATATCTAAAAGTGTTCAAGGTCTTCTGATTCTGTTTTCCTTTATGATAACAATGGGGCCCCGGGACCATTTTCAGGCAGGCACATCCTTGATGGTAGAAGGCCCAGAGCTCTGGAAAGCAGGAAAGTCACCAGGTGAAAGAGCTAATTGAAGACCCAGTCCGTCCACTACCTATCCATCTTAAGGTGTCTTCCCCATGTCTGCAGTGCTCCACCAGTCATGAAGTGGCCTGTCCCAAGACTGTGGCTTTTGCCACATGCTGACTCAGCTCCCTGGGGGTTTGCGACAGGACTGTTTGGGACCATCAGCCACAAAGGCACCAAATAACTCATGTTGAGGAAGCTAGTCATTTTTAGCAAGGCCTGTCATACTGATAATCCATGGCCACTGCCCCAAAGGCAGATGAAACCTGCCCTCTTCCCCCATCCTTCTATACCCAAACATCTATCCAGCATTGTTCTTTTGTATTCTGTAGCTCATGCTTCCATAGCCTGCCCCTCCCACTCTCAACCCCTGTCTCCAAACTTTTAACCCTTCCCACTATGCCCTCTGCAGCCACTATTCCATAAAAAATGCTTCCACATTTTTTCTTTACAATATTACTCCACCACCACAAATTGAAGCCTACCTTCTCCCAAAGGTGCATGGTCTTTTGCTTCCATCTCTAGTGGAGGCTCCTGTTTTTCCTGCATGTCTGGAAGCAGGGCTTGGAGTCAGGATTCATCCAGCTTCCTGGTGCTGCTTTTACACGATGTGCAAATTCTGCCAAAGTTTATGCCTCTTGATGCTACCATTTTCTATTTCCCATAAACACCGAAAATCTAGATATGAGTTTTTTCATCATTCCCAGATCCTGACGTAATTCTGGGATATTTAAACATATATGTGGATGATTATCCAACACACTAGTGTTTAGTTTCTTCACCTTTTTGAGCCTCAAAGCTGAGTTAGTTACAGACTGGAAATGCTTGACAGTAAGGATACCAGTCCTTCTAGCTCTCTCACTACACTTGCTCTTTGAGGGATTACCAGGACAACATTCCTTTTCTTCCTTATTCAGTGGTTGTCAAACTTTAACAAACATGAGAATCACCTGAAGGACTTGTTAAGACAGACTGCTGGACCCCAATCCCAGAATTTCTGACTCAGTAGGTCTGGGGGGAGGGGATCAATGCAAACTTGCATTTCTAACATGTTCCCAGGTGATGCTGATGTGCTGGTTTGGGGCCACATTTTGAGAATGCTCTGCTAATGGATGTGCCCAATGATTCCCAAATTACCTTCATATTAGAATTACCTGGGGAGCTTCAAAAAGTAATGGAGGTTTGGGTCTGTGTTCCAGGCCCTCAGACTGTGATTTAATTTACCAGAAATGTAGCTTGGGCTTTGAAGTTTTTAAGAGATACTAACTGAGGTGATGCTGTGAACAGATAAGTTTGGAAGCAGTTGGTACCAAGACCTTCTATCTTCCCTTCCTCTCATATCCTTCCTGGTAGATGTGGTTAATCATCCAAACTATACCTCCCACCTGGATATTCCCCTGTAGCCTTGTATTGGCCTCCTCCTCTCGGGAAATTTGTGTCCAACCTATGTCAATCTATTTGCTCCTTGTTCCTAAATGCTAGCCATCATGTGTGGCTGGAGAAAACCACATAGCTTTCTCATTCTGTAGCTTACCCTAGTTGTGCTCCCTCATTAGCTTTTAACTTATCCTTGATCTCTCTCGTCTTCATCTCCCTCACTAAAATAATCATTATTAATAATCAATAATAATTTCAAAACTTAACCATTCTAATATCCCTATGTGAACTCTTCAGGTGACCTTCTACTTCATCAAGTAAAATTCATTCCATCCAGCATGATCTCTTTCAATTTTATACTCTATCCAAAGATCAAATTTATCTATAGCCACACCCTTTCATTTTGTTATTGCTTCATCTCAGAGGATGCACCCCTACTCCATTTCACGGTCAACACTTCCACCGTGCCACACAAATCACCTCACCTCACCAGCACATAGCATGATTAATTATATGCTGTTTCCATATGCCTTCGCCTTCCCCTCTATGTTGGCTCTGGACCCTCTGCTTCAGTTCTTAGTCTTTCTAGACTCTGACTCTGCTTCCTTTCCTTATTGCTCTTTCATATACACCCCAGCTACCGTTTGTCAGCCCTTGCTGCCTACTGATGATTGATTCAAAAGTAGGAGTAAATCCTTCCAGAGGCCTCCTTTACAAGCTTTTGAATTTGGTATTCAGAATTCTTGGTTTTAATGTTTTTTCTTTTTTACGTTCCCCCTTGCCACGTGACTCTGCTCGTATTGTCAACACCACGCTTCTCTTATTTCTAGAACATAACTTCTTTGTTCAATATGCTAGGGACTAATGAGAAAGCTGCCTCAGAAGCATAAAGCATTGTATTAATTGTATTTTGCTTCCAACGTGTATTTACTGCTCAACAAAAGGTGAGCATATAGCTCCTGTCAGCACAATGAAGAAACAACAAATCCAGCAACCCTGTGGGAATCCGGTTGTCTGGGGATTTGAGGGTCTCCTATTCACACAGTGACAACTCCAGAAGAGGCAGGGGGAAAAATGAAGGAAAATGACAAAAGCACACACAGGAAGCACAGTACAGGAAGGAAATCAACAAGGCAGACAAAAGAGTGTCTGTGTAGTTTTGTTTGCTCAGCTAATACAATTAAATCAACCCTGGTTCAGGAAGTGTGCTTGTATTCGTACTGTGGTCCAGGTGTCAGATTGGGTCTTCAGTACTAGGTGATACATAGTGGATTTCTTTCATCATGGCTGTGAAAAACCTTAACACTAATTTATAGCAGAGTACTACTGTTTCCATTCAAAATGCAAAGTAAGTTAGGAGGGATAGCAGAGAAAGCTTTGGTACTCATTTTCCTCATAAGATATATTTAATATAACATCAAACATTACATTCACATAAAATTACATATTATACATATGATACTGAATGTTATATTTATGTTAAATTCCTTATTTTGACACAATATAAAAACAGTGGACATCAAAAGCATGATATTTAAAAGAAAAAACTGTTAAATTGGACCTTACCAAATAAAAAACTTCTGTGCTTCAAAAGACACCATTTAGAAAGTGAAAATATAAGCCACTAGACTGCAAGAAAATATTTACAACTCATGTACCTATAAAAGACTTGTATCCAGAATATATAAAGAACTTTTACAATAAATCCATACAATGGAATAATATTCAACAATTAAAATGAAAGAACTACTGATTTATGTTACCACGAGGATGAAACTTGAAAACATTATTCTAAGTGATGGAGGCCAGATGCAGAAGAATGAATACTGTATGTCTGATCCCATTTACATGAAGTGTTTACAATAGGCGAATTTATACAAACAAAAACAGATCAGTGGTTGCCTAGGGTTGGGGGATAAGAGCTGTGAGTAACTGTAAGTGGGCATGAAGAAAGTTTGTGAGGTGATAGTAATGCTCTAAAACGAGATTTTTTTAATTTTATATTGATAAAGCTATATTTTATTTTATTTTTTAAAATGTTTATTTATTTTTGAGAGAGAGAGCTAGAGAGCGAGCAGGGAGGGGCAGAGAAAGAGGGAGACAGAATCCCAACCAGGCTCTGTGCTGTCAGCACAGAGCCCAGTGCAGGACTTGAACTCACCAACTATGAGATCATGACCTGAGCTGAAACCAAGAGTCGGACACTTAACTGATTGAGCCACTCAGGCACCCCAATAAAGCTATATTCTTAAAAAGTGACCAACTCATAGTTCTTTACCATTAAATCGAATTTCCATTTTTTTAAGTTTATTTACTTATTTTGGGAGAGACAGAGAGAAAGAGCAAGTGCAGGCAGGGGACGGGCAGAGGGAGAGGGAGAGAGAGAATCCCAAGCAGTTTCCACGTTGTCAGCACAGCGCTCAAACCCATGAACCATGAGATCATGATCTAGCTGAAATCAAGAGTAGGACACTTAACTGACTGAGCCACCCAGGCACCCCCCAAATATCCATTTCTAATTGCTAGAAATAAAACATGAGTAAAGACTTTTAAATATGGTATATAAAATAACTACCCCTCCCCACAACCCCAGGATCAGTCATTTACTACACACAGGAGAAGAGGCTTCTGGGAGCTTCCAGTAGTTCATGAAGATGGTTAACCCTGCTTCTGACCAGACCACTCATACTGAAAAGTCTGTGTTCCTCTGCTCTCACTGCCCCTTTACAAAGGAGAGGAAAGCCAGGCGTCTGGATAATCCACAAATTGGATCATGAGTCCTGAATAATAAGGTGGTCAACTCATTTTTTCTTTTTTTTTTGACAGATGCCAGCTACTTTTCCCACGATTATATATTAACTATGGTTAAAGCTTGTCATTTTCATCCTTAAAGGCTGTTAAACAGCATGGAATAAATGTGCTTGCAATATTTTCTTATCTGGGACTGTACTGAAAGGTGTGGGTGAAGCACCAGGACCGTCTTCAATATTTACCAAGTGTCTTTCACTCATTAGGCACTTAGGGTGATGGGCCACACAACGAAGATGATGCAGCCTCTCCATTCAGTGAATTTGTAACCTGTCTGGGAAAGAAAGCTAAGAAACGGTAGACAATTAGTAAATAATAAAAAACACTGTAAAGTCAAGCTGAAAATCTCAAAATGTAAGACAAGGGAGTTGCACTACAATATGTTTTGAATTCCATCCTGCTTGAACATTCTATCTTTTTTAGAGAAAAATCTGGATAGCTTGCATATAGGCTGTGTCTGGGTAACTTAAGGATTTGTTATGTTTCTGTGACAACTACTTATTTAGTGATGTTTTTTGGTCTGTTTTTTAAATTGTATGGATTACAAAATTGTTTCATTTCCAAGTCAAGATCTCATCAGTAAGGCTGAGCCAAACGTGTGCGTGTACATTCTTATGCATGCAGCTGCAAAAATTTCTCCTCTTCTCTTCTCTTCTCTTCTCTTCTCTTCTCTTCTCTTCTCTTCTCTTCTCTTCTCTCTCTCTCTCTTGTTCCCTCCCTCCCTCTCTCTCTTTTGCTGATGCACTCAGCTCTGCAAAATGACAATGCTGATATTATTATTATGGGCTTACAGGCAAATTTCCTAGTACTGTGCATGGGTATGTTAGCTTATCTTGGCCTACCAAACCACAGAGGTCCTTGTTTAGTGATGTTAACTGTTGTACTCAAGTTTCCCAACAAAATCCAGATCTGTTAAGTGAAGGCAGACCACCATCATATGTACTGAAACTCTTGGTCCTCTTCTGTGGTGAAGGGAATGGCCTCATTAGTGATTCCTTCCCTGCTGTTAAGTCACCTCAACTTTTGAATAAATATGGAATTGCACACGTTAATGATGGCAGCCCAGATTTTTGCAGACAAATCTCCATTC